>NW_022280081.1:276116-325174 GCF_004355925.1 Anarrhichthys ocellatus | reverse complement strand
TGTAACATACTTGGCAATAAAGTACTATACTATTATTAAATATGACTGACCACGTTTTGTTTGCTTTAAGCCTGTTATTATTACTGGATATCTCTAGTCTGTTTTTCTCCGTGTCAACAAATGCCACAGAGACCAAAATCCAGAATGAATTGATCAGTTGGGACAGTGTCTTCAGCAAGTTGGAAAGCAAATATGCGCATGTCATTCACCATGGTCATACTCAGCCACGCCCTCTTCACTTTCAACCTTCCAACTATTCCTCATATTTTATTCAGTTTTAAAATCTACAGCATGTTAGTACTTTTTTATATATTGTTTAGCTCTTTTGTTAGTTTTCTTCTCCCACACTTTTTAATTATGCTGCCTAGAAAGAGAAAAAAATGTTTGATGCTAGTGTTAGCTGTCTGACTTTTTGTTAAGATAATTGAGAATTATTACATTTTGATGGAGTACTTCTACCGGAGCAGCTTTTCTGGCGCTTTTCACTCATTCAGCGGCCCAGGAACTTTGCGTGAGCGCGCCTCAGAGTTCGTGAATAGAATGGCCAAATCCCAATGTCCCCCCTTACGGACTCACGGACTTTGAGTCGCGCTCCCGCGAAGTCCGTGAGGGTTTAGGGATGTCCCACTGTCAAATCATCGAGTGTTTGAGACTCTCTCGCAGACATTGTGAGCCCTTTATGAACCCTTTCCGTAAGTCAGCATGGTATGCTGACTTAGCCTTAGGGAATTACCCACAAATCATTGCAATGTGACGTTAAACACGGGGTAACCAGTGGATGCATGGAGATATAAAAAAAAAAAGGTAAACAAAGAGGACGGCTCAGTGTGTTCAGCCTGTCATTTACTGTCATTTACATTTACTCAGAAACATCAAGGGTTAAAGATGGAACAAAAAATAAACATGAAATCGGAAGATATTTTTTTATTCATCAAATATTTGATTTTGTCATTGAAGCTGTTTTGACAAAAACGAGTAAATAGATGATATGAAGTTACTTCATCTAGTGAGGAAAGAGTCTGGAAGACGTTCAAATCAGGGAGTACAAAGTATAAAATAAATACACACAGCTATACATCATATTTATTGTCGTTTTCATGGTAACGTGATATGTTGCAGCAAAGTGCTGTCCCATTCCTATTTACACCATCTCAAGCCCTCTCAGTCTCTCACACTCACCCACTTACCAGGTGACGTCAGTAAGTCCTTGAGGGTTCAGGGTTTGAGGGCTTAGGGGGGACATTGGGATTTGGCCAATCTTCACACTCGCAGAGAGGCGCGTTTCCGCATAGCCCGTGAGGGTTTAGGGTTGTCCCACTGTCAAATCTTCAAGGGTTTGAGGACTCTCTCGCAGACATTTTGAGCCCTTAATGAACACTTTCTGAAAGTCCTCATTTCTTCAGACTTTGCCTGAGGGAATTACCCACAATTCACAGCAGTGCGATGTTAAGCACGGGGCTACCAGTGGAAGCCAACAATGGGTGTTCAGCCTGGCAAATTACATTTACACAAAAACATTTGGGTTTAAATAAAAACACATGCAAGCAGAGATTATTTTACACAGCTGGTTTATTCATGAACTATTTCTTTTCATTTCGTTATTGAAGCTGTTTTGACAAAAACGAGTAAATAGATTATTTGACAAATAACTTTCATCTCGTGACGCAAAACCCTGGAAGATGTCCAAATCAGGGAGTAAAAAGTATAAAATAAAAATTCCACAATTGTACATAACATAACATGAAACTCTTGTGGTAACGTGATATGTTGCAGCAAAGTGCTGTCACACCATTTGAAGCCCTAACAGTCTTTCACACTCAACCATTTAACAGGGGACGTCAGTAAGTCCCTGAGGGTTCAGGGTTTTATGCCTTAGGGGGGGACATTAACATTGGGCCATACACACTGGGGAGAGACGAGGGAGAGATCAAATAGTTGAGAGACTATCACCGGGTCGCCAGATGGTCACTCTCCCACCTGTAGGCGGACTCATCCCCACCAGAGATGAGTCCAATGCGGGTGGTGTCATCCGCAAACTTCAGGAGCTTGACAGACTGGTGACTGGAGGTGCAGCTGGTGGTGTACAGGGAGAACAGCAGAGGGGAAAGAACACAGCCTTGAGGGGAACCGGTGCTGATGGTCCGAGAGGCTGTGATTCCACTGTTTGGTGCCAAAAAATCTGATAAAAATGCTTACCCTTATCTAAATATTTGCATTTGAAAATGTTTGTAGAGCAAAAATAAACTAACAATAGTTTTAAAGCCATGTCAGTAGGTATTAGTATAAATTACCTGTAAAACAGTAAACGGTGACAGTCAAGTTACATGCGACAGTGAATGATCCACACAAAAACATCTATAAGTGTGCAACTCCTAAAACATTTCCTTTACTTCCTGTGATTCCATTTGGCATGAAGGACTTTTCTTCAAAAGCCTCCAAAGTGGAATAGGTGGTTAGATATATGACCGTTTCAAATGTTTGTAGGTGCCAACCTGCGTGCTGTGAAAATGAACAATCAAAGAACAGAGTATTTGACTCGAGGTCCGACATTACTCAAACTGTATATAAATGAACTAGCAGAGCAGCTGGAGCGTTCAGCAGCTCCAGGCCTCACACTCTTAGACTACATCCACACGGGCGTCTCAGCATTGCTTTGAAATGCTTTCCGTCCATAACCTGAAAACAAATATCACATGACTGTTCATGTACACTGGGCAAGCTGAGTACTGCGAACAGAAACTTAATTTTGACCAAAATGAAAAACTGGTTATGTTTGGGGTAACCCATGTTGTCGGGTCACCCCATGGTTTAAAATAAGCTCACCATGAGGAGCTTTACAGGTGTGTGTGTGTGTGTGTGTGTGTGTGTGTGTGTGTGTGTGTGTATAAGTAGTCTCATATTAATATTGTTTTGCAGCATTGTTTAATTGTTGGTATTAAGTCCTGTTTCATTTTTCTGTGTTACATAAAAGATGTTAGTAGCAGATTTCTAAGGAAAAGACCAATGAACCTTTTTTTCTGGGCTAAAATCTTCCTCCTAACAGATATTTTTTTTCAGGATCAATATAAATTAAAATTGAGTCAAGATTAGTGACAAGTATTTTGAAAACAAGCTGAACTGACTGATTGACTGACTATTAGGACAGGGGGGATGTTTTCAGAGGTTCAGTCTGGTAGATAGACACCCATTAAAAAATAAATCAGTGTTTTGTCAAATTGTGTTTTGTCATTTTTTAAGGCAAGCAGTGCCTAATCATGGATTATGGGATCAACTTCGAACAGACTGTGGAACCGAGTTTTACCTGAGCCTTTTCCTGCAGGAGAAACTGGCTAGCTATACAGATTACTGTAGACGGCATCAACATTGGCAGGTTCTCTTTTGGTTATATTATGTGGATTACAGTATTATAGTATCGAATAATGCATCATTTTTCCTTGTTCACTTTCAGAACAGTGTTGAGAGTTTGATGTTATGTGTACAGAATGAACAACATAACAGAGTTACAACATATTCAATGCATATGACAGAACCACGGCAGGAGGCAAAACCAGGGTCCAGGTATAACCAGGATCTACGGGAACCTGCGAGGTGAGAAAGCACAAAGACTCCGGGGAAGAAGCAAAGTTAGTAATGAGCATTAATGGGACATTAATTCATACAGAAGGAGAGAGAGAAGAGGAGAGAGGAGCTCAGTGTTTCCTAGGAAGTCCCCCGGCAGTCTAGGCCTATAGCAACATATCTAGGGGCTGGTTCAAGGCAAACCTGAGCCAGCCTCAACTATCAAAAATGTCTACTTTACAATATGATAGTTTATAAGCTATACCTCATTTAATGGATGAGTCTATCAATGGAAATACAATGGAATACTGGAAATATCAATTTAGAAACAGATCCCTTCAACAAAATACATTTTTTATGTCTGCATTGTTTCCTATAGTAAACTAAATTACCCAATTAAGGCCTGCCTGACGTATTTCAGGAATCACGAGGTCCTCAATATGGACTGTCACATTCTGTGTGACAACTTTTGCATGCCCGGTCACCCGTGTGGGTCTGAACTGTTTTGTAGAATCCTGGAATGCCCACAGAGCACCAGGTTCAAATCCTCACACTCTAATTGCTTCCAGTGCTTGAATTTGACTGATTACTGTCAAATTATTTGACAAAGGTTTACATTGTCACCGTAACTTGAAGAAAGAGGAGAAATTTGTACGTTCAGGAATGCCATTAAAACAATGTTGTTGTTTTTATATGTACACTACGATTGTGTTTAGTTGTCTTAATTGTTCCATGCTCAGAATTACAATGTACAATTTCATTATAGAATTTTGTTTAGGCTACCTACGTTTTTCAATTTACCTGCCCCCTATGTCTAGCTCAGTTCTCCATTCTTTGCTTTATGACAGTAACCTTGTTCCTATACTTTTAACATATTTTAGGCAGAGAAATTCCTAATGTGTTGGCTTCAGGAGGCTGTCCAGTCAAGATGGCTGAGGATCTGCTACCTTGTGCCACTGAAGCTGCTGACTGGTCAAGGATGAGCCTTTCTCTGCGTCGTACCAGAGTGTCAACTTTAGGGACTGATCCTTTACAAGACACCATTACAATACTATTGTAGTAGTAGAGGAAGATATTGTTAATATTTCCTTGTAACAAAGGTGAAGTTTTACCCTTCTTGTTCAAGGTGGCATTTGTTGATGAGTTACAGAGGAAAAACTGTTCAGATAACTGTAAATAGGAGTGTAACTGTGCACCCACAGTGTGTACATGACCCTAGATTTATGTTCAAATTTAGTTTGAATAATATAATTTTACTGTATTCACAGTATTGCCTCCGTAATTCTATGCAGCTGTTGTGCTTTGGGTTATAATTCTAGTTCTGTCCTGCAGTATATATGTTGCTGTGATGGTAAATCCCAAACAGTGTCTGTTTCATCAGTTCGAAAGAAATGGGTCATCTTTGTGTGTTAATGTCAGTACAGCTGAGATGGAAAGAAGCTGAATTTGTAATATCAAAACGTCTGGTACCCTCCAGCACAGACAGCATATGATCAATACTTACACTTTACGTGTATATCCACTATACTAAGTATGCAACTCCTAAAACATGTTTCTCTGTGACTTTAAATTAACTGTTACACCTTGTGGCAAACCTGGCGGGTCCCCAAGCTCAGGGTGTGGGAGGTGATAGAGGGAGTCTTCTGTCCACTTGGCATTGGTCACACCTGCAGCCCATCAGGTAACTAGAGCAGCATATGTTTACCGAGCTTCGAAGCAGCAGCGACAGACAGGCTGGGGAGAAGACCAGGAGGACCTCCTGAACCACTGGAGACAAGCAGCACCGAACAGGAGTGTGGTATATTGATCACGATAATACGATATGGTGGTTCTAGATTTTGTAACGCGCATGCGCAGTAATGACAAAAAGGTATCATTGCCAAATAAAGTGAACTAACGCTGTGTCCGCCTCATCAATACACTACAAGAAGTTAATTGTTAGCAGATGTAAATTGCTCAGTGATTCTGGCGTGTATACCCAGTGCTAACCCGAATACAATTACGGAGGAATAAAACACAGTGGGGCATCAGTTCTGCTCAGTACTCTTTTCCAAAATAAAACATTTCAGCACCTCTTATTGGCTGTTCTCTTTGTCCATCACACAGTACCCGCATAAACTCTATCAAGCCTGCACATATGACAACACAAACAGATATCTTTCACAATTGAGAACACATTTCCTCATGTATGTTAACAGTAATCAAAAATACTCTTCTCTCTCTGCTCTATCCACACAGGACAGAGGAACTGCCTCGCATTGGGAATCTTTAAGTTTGACCCCCATCCCCTTTACCCCAACCTCTTTATTAAAGGACACTTTTTGTTTTGTACCTACTGCATCTGAGTCTCCTGTTTTATTCTGAATCTTGCCTCCACGTCACCTGGGTTGCCACAACATGTGTGACTATTTTCTATACTACAAATTCCACCGTCACAGTTTGGGGCCAAACAGTAGACGGGGTTTTGGAATGTGGAACAGAGCGAGACAGTGAGAGTGCTTGCATTTCTTTCGAATGAAATCATTTTATTTTTACTCAGAAAAAGCCGTGCCAGGGAGATAGAATTCGGTGAAAAAGGCAGCCCTGCTACATTGCAGCGTATGCTCCAGCTCAACAGCTGGCTGGAAACCAGGAGGCGGGCCATGGCGGCCGGCCCGCCCCCACAACACACACACTCACTGATTTCCACTACCAACACCATAGCCTTTCATATCCAGCCTTCACTGCGCAGAGAGATGACCGCTCGGTAACACTCGTTATGAAGATGGCAGTGATTCAGCTGGTCGTGGCAATAATTCTCTCACTTATTGCCACTTGTGGAAAATGTGTGCACGTGCTTTTGGGGGACCCGGTTACGTTTCCAGGGACTGAAAACTGTCTGACAGGTGAGCCGGCCAAACTTCACCGGGTCGGAGAACACAGCACCTCCCTGGTGGCTCATCGAGAGCAAGGTGTTTGGTCCCCGGCCTGGGACTACAAGGACCGGGTGAATCGGGGCGCGTCCTTTGCCTTTAACAGCACCGTTTACACCGACAAGGGACTGTATGTGTTGGGATGCGGCAGCCGCGAGGAACGCACTTACCTCTATGTGGTCATAGGCTTTGAAGCATCAGTCAACGAGGGGGAGCCGGCCAAACTCATGTGCTACATTAGCGGTCAACATGTGGACGCTATACGGTGGGAAAAGGGCCAAGAGACGCTGCTAGAGCTGAATCTGTCCTCCGGAGAAATCCAATACGCACCAGGTTTGGATGGGAAACTGTCTCTGTCACCCGATGGGAAACTAGGCGACTACTCGCTCATTCTCAATCAGGTTCTGTCGGAGGATCAAGGTGATTACTTTTGCTCTGCCCACGCAAACGGCGCGCGAGAGCAGTGGGGTGAACCCGCAGCTGTGAAGTTGAGGGTCATAAGCAAAAAACCCGATCCGATGGGTACCCGCCCGACGCGCACTGTAAGTAGACTGCACTGTCAGGAAGTGGGGGAAGAAGTATGGTACAGATGTTTTATGAGGTAAAAGTAGTACCACAGTATAGAAATACTATGTTACAAATAAAAGCCCTGCATTCAAATGTGTTATGTATAATAGTATCAACATATACTTTAAGTAAAAGCACTCATGCAGAACGACAAGAATAAAGTATGTTATTGGATTATAATGCATTACTGTACATGACTGGTGGTGTAAAGGTGGAGCAAAGTTAAACAACGTTATATACTGCTGCATATATAAATATATATATATCGTCACTTTAGAGCCTAACTCAGAAATCGCATCCACATTTCTCAGTTGAAAGCAAATATTGCCAAACCTAGTGAAATATGAATCTAAATGTGGATGTTTTATCAACATCTTATATAAGAGTCACTGAAAAAACTGTAAGCTAGTAGTACAACAGTATAAAGTCACGGAAAGAGAAAGTACTCAAGCAAAGTACAAGTACCTTAAAATGATACTTAACTACTTGAGTAAATGCAGGCCTATAAACATCAATGTTGGGCTTAAGGTTAAGCAGCAAAAACAATTATGTATCTTGTTTTTTTCCATCTCTTTCTCCCGCTTGTAGCCGACAAAGAGCGTCACTAAAGGGGAACACATGGGAACATGGGCCATTGTCGTCATAACAGCAGCTGTGGTGTTTTTAATTGGGGTCCCTCCATCCATTCTCCTTGGCTGGTACCTGAAGTCCCGCAGAGCCCCACATGGATCCGGTGTTGGACGATACACAGTGTGTGGAGCTATACGGTGACCCTCCGTGTCGCCCCCCTCAAGCCAATGAGTGCACTATGCTGTCATCCAAAGTCTAAAGACAACCAAATCTAAAGAATTATAACCTTTACATTTATTATCAAAATGTATGTGTTTCTAAAGTTACGTGAACGTTTCCTATATATTTTTAAAGCAATATTTTCAAAGACACTGTAGAGCCTCGACAAAAGCAGGTGGGATTTTTGTGTTTGTTGGGGGGGGGGTAGTTGAAGAACATTATTTTCGCCCAGGAATAAGTCAAGAACATACCAGTGGATCTTTCTGTGAGAAAAGCAAAGGGGCAGCCTAGACACGCTAAAATAATTTGCACCCCCACCCAGGTGTTGCTTCTAGGTGTTATCTTGCCCATCATACCAGGCTGACTGGAACTTTAGTGTCGGTTATAGTGCTCTCTGCTGGAGGAACATTGGGATGACATCATTTATGAATTACTCAATCAGCACTTTTCATATTAGATACTGCTGTATTTATTACTATAAAATACTGTTAGCTGTAGATGTAAAATAAGAAAGATGAAAACTGAAGACTTAAGAGAAAGCTGAATATTTATTGTGAAATTTGAACAATAAAGTAATAATAAAGCAGATTAAATAACAGTTAACAATATTACAGCATAAGAAGAAACAGGCTGGTGCAGTGAGGTCTATGGTCAGGGACAGATCTGACAGGTGGGCTGGTTTTATTGAAGCGATGTGTTTCATTCAGCAACAGAAGAGCTTTGTATTTTAATTCTTAAATGAACTGTGTTGGAGCTATTTATTTGATATTAGTCTTTTGTTATTTAATTTATAAGTAGTATTGTTTAATTATTCTAGGTGTTTGATATATTAAGATTGTTTTTTCTCTTTAATAGTAATTTGTTTAGTTATATTATTTTTTGTTGTTTGGGTAATTACTGTGGGCACTTGTGGCTATATGAGTAGACAGATAGGACCATGCACCGGGGTGGGCTTATAGTTTTTACCAGCACAGGAGAGACAGCACGACTGGAGTTTTCTTTGTTCTTTTTGTTTGTTTGCTTGGTTTGTTTGCTTTACTAAATAAATACGAAAATCGGAATCCTGCATGGACAATCTATTCTCTTCTGCCTGCATAAAATACCGACCACGTTGCATCAGTGGCGTTATTGTTTGTTTAATTTTGATTTAGTCGACAAATGGCCACTACACATGACTTTTTTATTTATTTTAGGTTCTTATGTTCATTATTCCTCCATTGAACTTTGTTGCTGCTCATCGCTGCTTTAACCTCAAATGTTGAAAAGTTAATCAAATGTGTATAACTAATTAATAGGTAAAGGATTGTGGGGTCAGTCGGGACAGGGGAACTGTTAGGGAAATGGAATTTTTAGCAAGTTAGAAAGCAAATATGCGCATGTTATTCACCATGGTCATACTCAGCCACGCCCTCTTCACTTTCAACCATCTGACTATTCCTCACATTTTATTCACAGTTTTGAAATCTACAGCATGTTAGGACATCTCTTTGTTAGTTTTCTTCTACCACACTGTTTTTATGCCGAATAAAAACAACAACATACTGATGGATATTCTGGCCCATCAGTTGATGCTAGTGTTAGCTGTCTGAGTTTTTGTTGGAGGCTATCAAAGGAGTCCAAAGTGTGTCTGTTCTCACTGGGACAGTTGGGACAGTATTGTTCCTAGAAATCAACAAAAAGCAGACAAAAAACAGACAAAGTATTTTCCTAATTGAATAAGACCCACTGAGAAATCACTGAGTGGCAGCCAGTCAGAAACCCCTTTCCCCCCCAAATACCACATTTCAGTTATTTAATAAAATATAACAGTTTTACAAATGTTTTCTTTTTCACAAAGTAATGTGTGAACAAGTGACATTGTAAATATATAAAGTGTTCAAATTTAGACTGCAATTTTTTATTTTGTTCTACTTGGAACAAGGGGTCCCAACCGACCCTACGTACTGTCACAACTGTCCCGTAGAGCCAGAATTTGGGGGTAAAGGCACTCCTTGTTCATTTGACTAAAAAACTTTTGCGTTTCACTTTCGGGTTCGGCTCTAAAAAATCTTTGTGGATTGTTAGTAGACACCTGGACCTGGAGGGATCAAAATATTGTATTACTGTTTGTTGGAGCCATAATGTAGTTTTGTTGTTTTCTTATGTCTTTGAGGGAAACATGGGGTGTGTACACATGCAGTCCTGACATTGAACAGTGGATGGCACCTTAACCTAAATGTGCATATATGCAAGTGCCTGGTAATGAGGATCTGGTGTGTGTGTGGACGGGAAGCTAACAGTTTTTGACCGTGTCAAGGTATCGTGTCCATGTAAAGTATCCTGTATTGTGGTACGGTGTCAATATGTATTTAAATAAAAGGATCAACAGATCTAAAGAAAGACAGCGCAGTGGACATTAAATGTTTGTGGAACACGCGTCCGAACAAGTTCTCCCGTTCGCCCTCCAGTGGCTTTAAAACAGATATTTGTTAAAGTCACTACACTGTTCATGTAAATGAGTAATGGAATGTAATTTGGTGTTGATGTACTGCTCTGCAGAATGCTCTAAATTAGCCGCTAAGTGTGTCAGCACACAGACACAGACACAACACACGATCTGGCTGAGCTTCAACAAAACTGAGGGGAGCCACACAAGGCAGATATACTCCAAGCTAAATTCCCAAGTGCCCTATCTCTGCAGAGTGGGTGCAAAGAGATGCCTGGCAGGCTGCCAAGAGTCAGGCCCGAAATCTAGGGTTGATCCACAAGCTGACAATGGAGCTTTAGAGAGGGACATGGGCAATCCAGCCCCTCGGGCGATAAACGAACCCCTGGAGAACCCTCTGAAGAAAGACGGAAAGCAGACCAAAATCATCTGGCTGCGGGACGATCTTAAGATCTATTTTTATGTTGACAGCATTAGGAATGCTTGTTTTACTTAGCAGCAAAGTTCAGAGAGATTTATGGAGTGAAGACGAGGGCTTCAGCTGCCATCTCTCTAGGCAGAGAGGCATTGGCTCACGTATCCAGGTAAAGGTTTTGGCTTGACAAGAGGCTGTCGGAGAGCTAATTGAGTTGCCGGAAAAAGTTCAGCCTGGCAGACCTGAGACCAGTTTCTCAGGTCAAACACTGATGTCAGAGAGTCATATCCTGAGGCAGGAGGTGCAGGAGGGCCACTTTCAAACTCAAGAGCTCCTCTCTAACCAGTATCCGTCTCTACTGAACAGCAGCATGTCATTTTAGAACATACGCCTCTATTACAGCTATCATGGTGTTATAAATGGACACCGTCTAGGTGGAAAAAAATACTGTAAATGAACAGGATTATACTGCGTGGTCATTGTTTTTTTTCTCCTCATTGTCAGTTAAATGTTCCAGAATGGTAGCAAGTATAGCGTGTGTAAATTGAGATTAATTTACTCCAGAGAGAAAAAATTGTGAATAAACTGATGACATTTAAGATGTATGGTCTATAAATACATATAATAATTTGTAAACATGTTGGTAAATCTGTACTGTACAGGCCACATAAACATCAAAACAGACAACTTTTTAAAGTGTTTTTTTTGAAAGTTGAAATTATATTAACAAAAACATTTAATCAGTGATGAGAAGTGTTGCTGATTAATAAGTGTTAAGATTCATAGTTTTGTTCCAGCTCCAGTCCCTTACCATAAACCGTGAACACTGTACAAGTATGAAAAAGAAACATGAATTATATATGCTGTTGTAATTGATGTCCCTTCCATGCTTATATCTACACAGGTATTCATGATGTAGCCAACATGATTATGTATTACTCAGATATCAGATATAGTTTTATTAACAAGGTTTGCACATACAAGGATTTTGTCTTGCCTATTTTGTATATATATGATAAATAGAGTGCAAAGTCAAAAGACACAATATAAAATAGAACAAATTGCAATAGAAGGTGTAAAGAATATATGTAGAATTATTTTAATATTTAATATTTATATAACTATAAAACTATTTAATAAATATTGTTGTCTAAAAAAGTTGGAAGTCTACTTGAAACAGAGAAGGCTAGTTCACGCTATTTCACTGTGGTATTGCTACTTTTACTTAAAAGTAAAGGACCAACGCTACTTTGTGACAGATATTTTCCCATCGGGCTGTGCGGTATCTTGACGTCAGGTCACCTGATCACTGCTGCACCAGCACCAAGGAGAAAGATGTCGCTGACAGACTGGAGAAGGATGGAGGCTGTATTATCCGCGGCGTTTGCCCTCTGCTTACTTGCCGCAACCGGTAAGAACGATAGATAATTATGATTCAATTTTGTATGGACATTGCTTTCCTACATAAACATATCATAAAAGCGTCACGTATCCACAGTGTTTGCGAATGACAACCTAGCTTGGAACATCGTTAGCATCGCCGTTTAACGTTAGCTTCCTGATCAACCTTATGCCAGGTAACGTAACGTTATACGACGGTCTTGCGTAAATGAATGGGAATGTGTGAAACAGCATTACTGTACTTGTAGTGTTGGATCTTTTGATCGGATTGAGCTTCCAACAAGCGGGTAAAAATGAGCACCATAATGTTAGCTCGATGCTAACACTTAACGCATTTGCAAATTGTAAACGCTAGCAGTGCGGATGAAAATGTGTGTTGTTTATCATGTTGGAAAGGCTCACACATTGTTCGTGGTCATAATAAATTCAAGGAAAATGTCCATTTATTTGCTCCTTGTTGGTTACTAATCCACACAAGACTCTGTGCTGTCATGTGACAGGCTGTAAACTGGCACTTCCTCTTTAACATTCACCATCAGCTCTCTGTCACGAGTTTATGCCTCCATCAACGGCGCTGTGATGTTAGTGGGTTATCCTTACTCTGTCACGTGAAGTCCAGTCAGGCTGTGGAGGAAAAGCTGTGATTTGCTGTAATAATCAACGGACGTGTCAGTGAGAGTTCATTGTGACACTGCACTGACTGAAGGGACATGCTTCTCATTGAAGAGGGCCTCACTGTTACTGCACAACAGCTGATGAGGAAGGGAAGAGGGTCAATGACATGACATGCATTTGTTTGTGTCCGAGTCCATTATTTTCTTTGAAAATATTTTAATGTGTAAAACGTTAAACAATAAAACTTATTTCATTTGAATACATTCCAATAATATATATATTATTTTATGTTTTGGCATCTCAACCCCCCAAAAATAAATGGATTAAGAAAACTACTAAAATGGTATTTTAATGTTACAGCAGCAAAGGGGATAGAGCAATAACAAGAAGCATCAGTATAGAAATAAGATGATAAATAATTAAACTGTAAAAACATTAGAATTGACAGTATTGCCTGTACGAAATATTTATTTTGCCCAAGTGAATTGTCAGTGTTTGTATATGCTCTACTGGGAGCAGTGATGATTGTTACACACATATTGTACCAGGATCATTATGGTTGGAATCTCAAATTCAACAAATCCCAATAGTTTTAAAGCTATTGACATAATGATAAAAACAAAACTTTCATCCAGCAATGAGTATGCTCTCAAATGTCAGGGTGGCACAACTGTTAGCATAGCATAGGAGTGTGTCAGTGGGGGTCCTGGGCTTTTTGCTTAGTTTAATGATAGTCAGAATTCTGGCAAAATAATAGATATTGACAAAGGTATGGTTCCTCTTTCAGTTGTTCATCATTTCCTACATAATACATATTCAATAGTTCACTCCAGGGTTGGAAATTAGCAGCAGCCACCAGCCAAATGTAAAGTATGCAAGTGGCTGCTAGATTTGCTTCAGTCACCAGCCAATTAATAAAACAATCTATTGAGTGTCTGGTAGATTTTGTAATCCACCAGACTCAGTGGCAGGTGGGCAAAATAGTTTATTTCCATTACTGGTTCCCTGTATAGTGAGGAGGAAAAGGAGATTTCTGACTGTGATGGCTCATTATCGTATTGCACCACCGCTGTGAAACGATAATATTCACATCTATCAGTGGCAAAGCATTGCAGGTGGGATTGTAATCCAAAAGTTATGGACACAACTTATTCATTCCTTTTGTGAGAATTTTTGAGGGAACCATATTGCATGAATTTCACACGAAGAAATTGTTGAGTTGAACATAAGCTTAAAGCATGTTGAATTCATAAGCGTGAGAAATGTTTTCCTCTTGGAAGTATTCGTACTGCTACTAAATTCTTAATTTGCCACATGTTGTAGTGGGATTGACAGTCCTCTTATTTTTCTCACAGGTGTACATGGAGACAGGTTAACAATTCTGCAGTCTCCAGAGTTTGTGTCCTTTCAGAAAGGAGACTGGCCTGTCTCCGGAGAGAAGATCCCTGACTTGGTGGCTTTAACCATGGGCTTCTCTGTTCAAGAGGTGACTTTTTATTTATTGAATGCTCCACGAGTCGTCTTTGTTGTTTGTGTAGAGTCTATAATAGATATATTTTTTAAATTAATCAAATGACAAAATTCCGAAACCTAATAAGAAGTATCGCCCACATCTGCAGCCCCCATTGGATCTATGGAGCTGTATAATGTCTTTCAGCTTGTTGGTAGCTGTCTGACCTGCAACATCTTTTCCATCACTGCTTTATTATTATTGTTTTCCAGCTAAAAGAGACTTAATGGTGGACTTATATTTGTCAGGTGGCCCAGAAACACCACTCCAAATGATTGATAATATTTTTTTCGAAAACAGAAATAAGCAACTGTATGCCAAAGTTCATCATATCAACTTAAAAACGTGATGATATCAAGGTGTGTGAGCATCTGATTACGCCGGCCTTCACAATGTGTGTTCATTCGTACAGGATCTGTCGTGGCCAGGCCTTCAGGCTGGCCCGCTGTTCCAGCGCCCCCGCGCCAACGTACTGGTGGTGGTGAGAGGAGTGGAGGATAGCCTGGCCCTGCCTCAGAGTGTGGCCTCCTATCCCTTGGAGAATGTGAGTCAGACCGGACTGTGGAATCGGGATTATGTTTTGTGCAACATTACTAAAGTATGCAATGAAATTAGGCTCAGTCAGTCAGTGGGTCTTGTTCTTCTTCCCTGCAGCCGGTACCCTTCACCTTGGATAGTGTCGCAGAGACGGTACACTCTCTGTTTGCTGAGGACACGCCTGTAGTGCTGCAGTTGGCCCCCAGTGAGGAGGTAATGAAAATATACTGAGACCGAGCAAAGCACACTCCCCATTTGTGCCATCACGCTTTTTAAGATACATCTGTTTGTTGTCTCTCTCAGAGGTTGTATATGCTGGGAAAGGCCAACGCTGTGTTTGAGGACCTACCTGTCACCCTGCAGCAGATCCGTGCTCGTCTGTCCCAGGATGGCTCTGTGCTGGCCTCTCTGCCGCTCAACTCCCTCAGCAGAAATGCAGAGGTCGGTTTTTCAAACGGCAACATTGTGTCCACGCTTAGCCTCACTCCAAACACAACCACCATTCTTTTGCATGTGCGTTTTAAAGACAAACGTGTGACAGCCAGCATGACGTGATGGCTGATTTTGACTGAAAGATCACCATCACCTCCAAAAGAGGGTGTATAAAATGCATATTCTCATACAGTTGGCTCACGGTATTCTCCGTATGTTGCTGAGATACTTAACATAAAACATAGCACCCTCATACCTTCATTTCTGGAGAGCGCTGCAAATAACGTGAACAGATTTACCTGATTGAGATTGTTTTCGTCAACAAGAGTCCTTGAAGTGTATCAAGAGGTCCACTGGGAGTCCGTTCTGCATTTCTTATCTTTTAACTGTTTCTGCTCTCCAGGCTGATTTGCTGTTCCTGTCTGAGGTCCAGGTACTGCATGACATCACAGCTCTGGTAAGTCGTCGGGGTTGGCTGAAATCAGGCTGGAAATGAGGATAGTTCTTGCGTTGTGGATCAGGTGTCTCTGTCATCTTCCCCTCTTGTAGCTGCAGAGACACAGACATTTGGCGAAGGACCACTCACCTGACCTGTACTCTTTGGAGTTGTCTGGTCTGGAGGAGCTCAGCAGGCTCTATGGCCAGGACTCCCCCCAGTACCGCGATGCCACTGCCATTCTGGCCTCTGTCCTGCAGAAAGTAAGGAGAAGGTCTCAACGGGCCTCATTTACAGAACCTCCTCAGTTTTTAGTTTAACGTCTCTACATAATCATACTTGTGTCTTTTTCACTGTAGTTTGGAGACGATGTGTATGATCTCTATGGCAACAGCGCTGTGGTGGAGGTTGTCACAGTCAAGACCTTTGAAGCTCCTTTGACCAGGAAGTCCCGCTCCATCCTGGAATCCAAACAGATTGTAAGTGTTGTTAACTGACTAACGTATATATTCCAAACAGAAGTTTAAGGACAACAGAAAATGATTCACCCATTCAGGCATCAATGATGGTTTGTATAGCATTATAAAATAGTTCGCAGAATATTAGAAACACCTCTCGCAGTGCAATCAATTTCAACATCACTACAAATTACCGCCTGCAGAACGAAGTTGAATCGACACCTCCGTAAAAAAAGATTTAAAAACCCTGAACATTATAACCGTTGTTCAATGTTTTTGCAGGGCTGTTGTATAAGAATACATTCGATTTAGTTAGGTGTACCGAATAAACTGGCAACTTAACGTATGTTTGGCACATGTCGGTATTGTTCCATGGTACGCTTGCTTTTTTCCCCCCCTTGCCTCTGTACGTAATCATAAGTAGTGTCTAATATGATGAGGGCTGCTGTATGGGTGTCCTCTTTTCTCCCCATTAAAGTTTTTTTTGGGGGAGTTTTTCCTGTTCTGATGTGAGGGTCCTGGGACAAGAAGATGTCAAATGTGTACATATTGTAAAGCCCTCTGAGGCAAATTTGTGATTTTGGGCTGTACAAAAATGAATTGATATTGAAATTGAATTGTATGACACTCTGATAAGATGAAGTCCCTCAGAAGGCCATTGTGTGCCATATTATATGATTCATGGACAGTAGTTGGTGTGTCATACGGCGTCATATGATGGTTTCCTTTGGTGAAATGTGATGGCAGGATGGTTTTGTGGTCTGCAGGCCGAGGTTTACAAAGTCCTGGCAGCACGTGGAGGTGTGAAACCGTCTCTGCTGCCGTAGCGCCTCCTCAGAAATGTAACTGCACATCTGGTCTACCACCAGCCTTAGTGATCTTCTCGTTTTCAGTATCGCACACCTAGCAAAGGCATCTTCCTCCGCAAACTGTCTGCTCACCTGATTGCCGCTCGTTATCACAGTGAAGGAACATAAACATCGAGAGACCTTTTTCAGTCATACACTGTCAACAACCCTGTAACCTAAATATCCACGGCTGCTGTTCTACACTATAATTTAACAGTTTTTAATGCACAATTTCCTTTTTAACGTGTACGTATCATCTGTCACTGTCAATATAAATCCTACACACCGTGTATACAGTCTATAGTCATCTTTACATGTACGTACATAATCATCCAGTCCATGTATATCCATTAAGTATCTATTTCATTGCACTGTTTGTTTTGTTTACACCTTACAGAACACTAGTAGTGTATATAGATGATCTATGACATATTGTCTGTCCAGCTTTGTTTTCCTTGTCTTCTATTTCTGTGAAAGTACATTGTGAGAGACGCTACAAAAAGTCGAAGAGTCAAATTTTTTCTAATCAGACATTTTGCCATCATGTCATAGCGGTAAAAGCACAGGTGTAAATCTTGGCGTATCATTTCGGTGAGCTGGTTTCACGGCCCTGGTATTGCACATGTTGGCTCACTGTCATGGCTGACTGGGGACACTTGAAGTAACTGAGCCATCGTTAACGGAATTCATTTCACTTGTGCTTTTCCTGCGATGCCAAGTCCAAAGGATCTGCTACACTCCAGTAGTCTCCTGCTCTTAGGGATATGTGATTTAAAGTACAATATGGCCCGATCTGATGTTGTGGCGGCACTTTCAACGGGTGAAATCGGACACCGAACTAAAAATCAGAACCTACGCCGGTAGTGTTTATGGTGGGACTGTCGGTAACCCCTGGTGTGAAGTAAAACCCAGGTCCAGTCCCATGCCTCTCTGTTTTTATGACTTAGCTCTGGAACCAAAGAATGCTCTGATCAGTCACTCTAGAAACAAGGGGGAATGGGGGTGAGTCCTAGTAGTCTTGTTAATGGATCTTATTAGATGTTACACTCACATCCTGATGTCGGATTCTTTTTTTTTTTTTTTTTTTTTGCAGAGTAACCCCGGCAGCCCTTACAACCTGGCCTACAAGTACAACTTCCAGTATGCCGTGATCTTCAACATTGTGCTGTGGCTGATGATCGCTCTGGCTCTCGCCGTCATCGTCGTCGCCTACAACCTGTGGAACATGGACCCGGGGTACGACAGCATCATCTACAGGATGACAAACCAGAAGATGAGGGTGGACTAAGTCCTGACCGTCAGCACTCCGGTTGTCCCCTTAGATCCCTCTAGTGAATGTTTGTGTTTTGTGTGAGGTCTCGTTTAGTGGAGAACAAACTGTGACAGCTTGATGGGAGGAAGGGGCGTAATACTGAGTCGCCTTTTTGTTGATAACGGGGGGGAATCAACATTACAGGAGTGGTTGTTAAATTTTCTTCCATAGAGCGGTTTGATACCCTTCTCCACTGATATATACACTGAATTCATTCAGACTTCCTCCCTTCAACCTCAGCTCACATCATTCCTTAAGACTTAAACTCCTCACTAACTATGTTTCATTTGTTTCCCTAGTGATTGCAACTGTATTTTTATTGTAAAAAATATATTGTAATATGAAAGGGTGAGTTTGGTTCCTGTGTGGAATTGTTGTGCTTGTCTTGCTGTGTGACATGTTATAAGTTAAATAAAATCTGTGTATATATTGAATATACAAATGCAACTGTATGAGAAACTGCTGTGCTCTTATTGTGAAAAAGATTTGGGCAGTGTTTAGTCCAGATAGACTGGAGGTTTTCCCCCTGCTTCCATTCCAAATGCTAAATACATATTGGATGACATGAATAGTTGATCATTATGTTGTTGGGATTGGACAAGGATAAATGAAGCTCTGTAAATCGCAATAAAATGCCTGACAATAAATTATTCCATGGATCACCCTGATTTAAAGGAGCAGTGTTTCATTTCATTTCATTAATTGGAGCATGTGCTTAATTTAGGGAAGAATCAAAGTTGTAATGTTTCAAATTAACTTCAATCTTTTTACTAACCTTTTTGGCTAGTAAACCTTTACAAGTGTAGTAAATGTCATGTTTTAGTTTATTAATTGTCAGCAGTTAAACCTAAGTTTGCCCTTTCTAAACTTAAATGCTTTAATCTAAATAACTGTTTTAATGATCCAATATTTCCCGTTGTTTCTTCTCATCTCACCCACTTATCTTTATACGGCTCCTCAGATTTCTCTTGTGACCCTTTGGGGGGCTCCGACCCCTCGGCTGGGAACTATTGGACTAAACTACCAAACTATACGGTTGTAATTAAAACTAGCTCCACCTCAACCCGCTACAGTAAAATACCACAGTAGCTGATGTCATGTATAGGAAATACATCATGAGGGATAACTGTTGTGCAGAACAAGTATTTTTACTTTAGGTACTCTTTGTTGATAATACTTCTGTACTTTTACTGGAGTAGCATTTTAGTTGTAGGAATTTACTTGAAATGGAGTATTATTTTATTGCGGTACTTGTAGTTTTACTTAAAGAGTCAGTTCAAAAATACTTCTCCCAGCACTGCACTCAGAAAACACAAAGCTATGAAATGTTTTTTTTAGATGCTGTCTCGTATATTAACTTTCAGACATACCTGTATAATAGTGTTTCCAAGAATTTTATTTTACTTCTAAAATTCATCTAGAATCGGTTCAGTTTCTAAACAGAATGATTCTGCACAGTCCGACTCATTTCGATCTTTCTTTCTATTTATGTATATCTCGTGGCCATTACGTCATGCTATACTGTATAACAGCTCAGCCAATCAGAGTACAGTTGAGAGCTTTAAGTCCCGCCCCTGGTATTATGCTTTTGTAACAGTTCGAGATGGTATATAACCGGAAACATAGAGTGACCGGAAAAAGCACAGAGCAGCATTTCACTGCGACTGACGAGGTTTTCTCACCGAAAGATTGAAACAGGAAACAACCATGGTCTGACTGATAATAAAAGGTAGGTAGTGTACTGTGGTAGTTCATCGTTTTTGAGTTGACCACGCCCACACCGAGGAGAGACACTGGTGTTCATTTATTCTAAGGGTGAGCGTTAGCCTGTACTATGTGTAACGTTACTATCTATCGTCATCATGTAATGCTACTTTATATGCCTACTTCTACACTACTACATTCAGAGGGAAATATTTCAATTACTTTGTATATTTAGATAATGAATATCCAACTAAATATGACCAATAAAGTATGTGTGATATTATCAATTAAATTAGCAGTATATAAATTAATTCATATTACCTTGCCTACCTATCCCCTTTACCAGCTGCAACATTAAAGTAATTATCATTGTTAATTGTTAGTAATTGTAATAAAATTGGCCATTCTGCCTAATGAGTATTTTCTACATATATTTTGATGCTAATATTCTTGTGCTTTTACTGAACTCATTTTGAATGCGTGACTTTGTGTATTTCTACATGTGGTATTTCTTATTTTACTTAAGTATATGTGCTGAGTACTTCTTCCACATATGAATAAACAGTAGTACATAAGATAGTTCATTTGAAAAGGTATTACTGATGTCAGACTTATGTACTATTTATCTACTTATTTAAAGTGTATATTTTATGTGTGTATTTTTTTGCTTCACATCCCAGCTAGCATCTACGTGGTCCGGAGGATCCGGGCTTCCATCGCTGCTGGAGAGCAACTGGAGAAGCCCATCATCACACCATGTAGTGCTATTGGTAAGACAATGACAACAACCACTACTGCGACTTCTGCAAAGAAACAGGAGGAATAACTGCACAATTAAATGTATTCATGAATTAACTCTTTGTTCTTAAGTTGTCTTACCATTATGTCATGAAGCGAAGAAGACTTGATCACTGTCTTTTCAACTGCAATTTAGCTGGATCTGGTGCAATAACATTTATTCTAGTGCCATAATTACATTTAAACTAGTGCAATAATTACACTTATTCTAGTTCAATAATTACATTTATGCTAGTGCAATGATTATATTTATTCAAGTGCAATAATTATTCTTATTTGAGTGCAATAATTACATTCATGCTAGTGCATTATATATATTTATTCTTGAGCAAAATTATATTTTTTTATTACTTTGACTTATTATTTTAGCACCTGTGGTGTTGGCTGTGGATGTTTTCTTGCTGAAGTTGTTAGTTAATCACACTGATTAGCAGTAGAGCTTCGTTGTATTCTGTACAATGACAATGAAGGCTTTCTATTTGAAGCCATGAGATTAGGGGTATTAGAGGAGTGTTATTCTTGACATGTCACTGACTCACATGGGTTACTCTTTGTACTTAGCTGAAATGAGAGCGGGGCATGGGTCGAGTGGAAGCTCCCCAGCGGCTGCACTGATCCCAGGACCTGAAGAAGGTGACGGTGGAGCGGCAGGCTCGGGGACGTCCTCAGAGACAGCTGTGCAGAAATGTGGCTCCTGACGTTAAAGACCACGCTGGACACTGGGACACTGGTCACTGCAATGGAAAAATATAATTTTTCATCTTTGTGTATTTGTTTTAGTTGACAATAATACTTATCCAGGAACATTCCAACTACATACAGAATAATTTAGATGCAATGGTCAACATTAATTTGTCAAAACTAAAATAGTGCAAACAAACCCTTGTGGACTGAAATACAAAGACCATTATTTTATTGCTTTCCAGTGTCCCTGCTGTCCTCAGGGGCCAATGTCCAGCTCTTAATGACACACATTCATGTCTTTGTCACAGCTGACATTTTGACTTACCATAGGAAAAAAACAACTAACGATAAGGAGGACTCTTTGGCTTTTGATGAACTACACACAATACGACAGGCACCTGAATGTAATGGAGACATCGATGTTATTAAATGTATGTGGGTAGTCAACATGTTCTCTGTGAGAAAGGCCTGTGTTTATGTACTGCAGTGTTTGAAGGCCGGATCTCTCCAACCTCTCTCCAGGGGCTGAGCACGCCTGATGTTTCTGCTGCTGTATCAATAAATACATAATAATGATGTTTGTACACATTCATATGGAAATTATTATAAGGCTGAGTGTAATGCCCAATAATTGAAATGTTTTTTTCATGACATTTTGACTTGTCATAGTAGGAAAGGCTCAGGTTTAAAAAGAAACATGAATAATGACAACAGCAGGGAACACCTGAAAGGGTTCAGCCATCATTAATAGTACTAACTACACCTGTGCTATTCCTGGTATAACATGTCAAACTATCTCTTGTATAAAAGGTCTTCGTAGTTACCATAAAAAGCACAAAAGAAAATGATCTAAAGGGGCGAATGCAGATAACAATATGCACTTTTGTCTGAGATTTAAACTACATTTGTGCAAAAACAGGTCAGGGTGTTCAGACAAACCTATTTAATAACAATAGTCCTTCTTAAGATGGACTTTGCAGCTGTACGGACCCTACTGGAATGCAATACTGGTTTTGTTTACGGTCAGACAGGGAAAGTCAAAAGTGGGGAACACATCGTTATTGACACCTAGGCCTGTGCTACAAGGTGGTAAAAACAGCTGCTGACTGCACAACCTCTAATTGTACATTCAACCAATGAACATTTATGTATTTTGGTATGTTGATTTAATAGCACGAGGTACATATCTTACTTAACTCCAAAGCTGTACTATTCTCTTCCCCCATGATAGCAACATAATTATTGCCAGAACAATATAGCCTGTTCCCATACCGGTCTACAGCCTCACAGCAGTGCTCTGAACTAATTCCTTATGTTGGCTTGGTGTCATGCTGATGTTTAGTGGCTAATATTAACAAGTTCACTGTCGCATGCTTTATGGTCTATTTGACTCTGAATGGACCATAATGTACTCAATGAACATCATGCTGTATTGAAGAAGACTTGAAACTAGAGATTGAGACCATAAACTCATGTTTACAATGTTTACTGAGGTAATAAATCAAGAGAGAAGTAGAGTCATTTTCTCATAGACTTCTATACAAACAGACTTCTTTGTGCAGCCAGAGCAGTCACCCCCTGCTGGGCAGTAGATAGAATGCACGTTTAAGACACTTTCTCATTGGCTTCACTCTTCAGAAACCAAGGTTGCCGCCTGCTTTAAAACATACTACATATATATTTTGTTAAGCTTGTTTGATTCTTCTTAGCTTCTTTTTCTTGTATTTCCACTTTCCAAAAAAAAGTTCTTCAAAATTAAACATTTAATACCTTTAAGGCAGATTCTGTACTCGGTCCTGAGCTAAAACAAAGGCTGATTCTACTGTCATCCAAAACAGTGTGTGGATGAATACAGTCCTTTATTTTATTGATTAAACACCGTGGTCCTAATATTGTAACAGGTATTTTTGCAATGCATCTCTAAATTTGTATAATTTCCTGCTTGACAGAATAAATATTAAAAGGCTCCAGAATTTAACAGTGTGATGTCATAGTATAGTGTGATATGTCATAGTGGTGTGATGTCCTAGTCTAGTGTGATGTCTTCGTTTAGTTTGGACCAATCCGTTCTGGGGACTCCAGATTACAATCAGGCTTATTAAAAGTTTTATTTTAAGGGCTATGTTGACGGAAAGGGTTCAGAAAGACAGGAAAAATAAACAAACAAGTAGAAAACACAGGAAAACAAATATAACAAAATACAGACTGTTTTAAGTTGGTTGTAAACGAAAGCAGTTGACTGTCGATAGCTAATCACAACAGAGAGAGCTCACAGGATGTCAAAGAAGTCAAACGAACTGACTCTGCTAGGATGTCAAACTGAGAGGTATAGGAGATCAGCAGTCCCCTACATGTGCAGACTAGAAAGCAGATTGATTGTTGGGCCACTTGGGGACGGCATAAATCAGACTGTATCAACAACACTCACATATTATGAAGTTCATATGGTGTATTGACAGCTGTTAGTCCTGTTCATAGTGTCAGCTGTGTCTTGGACTGCATCTGTAGCTCTGTACCCATGTGGGGAGGCTGAGGAGAGCTGCTGCTTCTCTCTGTCTGCCTCAGAGCCCTCCTTCCTCACGTTCTCCTTCCGCCCAAAAAAAAGCTCCTTCTCCTCTCGTCCTCTCCTCCCGCCTTCTCCTCTCCTTCTCTCCTCCCCTATTCTCCTCTTGTCCTCTCCTCCTCTCCTTCTCCTCTCCTCCTCTCGTCCTCACCTTCTCCTCTCGTCCTCTCCTCTCCTCCCGCCTTCTCCTCTCCTTCTCTCCTATTCTCCTCTTGTCCTCTCCTCCTCTCCTTCTCCTCTCATCCTCCTCTCCTTCTCTCGTTCTCTCCTCCTCTCCTTCTCCTCTCGTCCTCTCCTCTTCTCCTCCTCTCCTTCTCTTCTCCTCCTCTCGTCCTCTCCTCCTTTCGTCCTCTCATCCTCCTCTCGTCCTCTCATCCTCCTCTCGTCCTCTCCTCCTCCTCTCGTCCTCTTGAAAAATTTGATTCCGTTATTTAATGTCTCTTTATATGTTACGTTATATAATTCTATTCTATTTTCTCAATTTTTAGTCACACTTTTTTTCACTATTATTTCTGTTGTTATAGCTTTCAATTCTATGATATTAGATATGTATTATTTTATTGTATTTATGTTGTATAATTTTAAGCTATTTTATTAGCTTCTATTTCACACTGTTTTACTATTACTGTTATTATAGCTCTTAATTCAAAATTATAACATTGTTTTTATCATTTCTATTGTCTTACGTGCATTTCCCCTGCAGAGGGCGCTGCAGGATCACATGCCAAATGCGGTCATTTTAATCACTTGAGTTACAGAACATGGCGCTGTTATTTGTTGATCTGCTCTTTTTACATTCAGACTCATCACAAGTCTCAACACTACAGCCTGATACATTCACCCAAATAGTTTAAGAAGCCTTTATTTATAAAAATAAATTGATGATGTAATAAATCATTACATACAAAGAATTCAGTGTTTGTGCCCATTGGCACTTTATTCACGTTCAACTGTGGGTGGCAGACATGACTTTATAACAGTAATAGATTATCTTCATTATTTAGAATATTTGTTTATTTATTTAATGTAGCTCTCCATAAATTGATCGCTGGAGCAAACACGTTTGAAAGCGCGCAACCTTTACTTGGAAGGCGAGCTGTCTCTGTTTCCAACTCTGGACTTCCTTTACTCAGTTTTCATTATTCAATTTGGATAATGGAACAAGCTGATGTTTTGGTGCACGTGTTCATTCAATGCGACAATAACACAGACAAAGCGTTAACCGCGTTTAGGCAGCATCGGCTATCGAACAATAAACTCACACGTAGCAGAATACATGTGCATTAACACAAGTAGACAAATGAGATGAGGTAATAACCCTAAACTGACTTGTTCATGATATGAAGTGAACAATGGAACATGAATTCTACTTCGTGCACGGACCAGTGAAGTCACTATCAACTCACCATAGCCTATCCCAGACATTACACCAAGAGTATGCGATCTGCATTGTGCCCGTTCAGACTGAGGTATATACTGTTTATCTCTTTGAGAAACTCCAGACTGTTTTAAGAGTTCCCGGGTCATCATTATAAATAGCAGAGGGGGTGTGAGAGAGCGCGATAGCCCGAGCAGGAGCTGTGGTTTCTGGCTGAAACTCAACCCCCGAACAGTCCCCGTCCAGAGGTTGATGCTGCGTTCATGTGCTCTGCGTATCTCGGCGCTCTGAAATAACACGCGGTGCTTTAATTGGGGTCTGAAATAGTGTCACGGGAAAACTTTTTCCGGCTGTGAATTATTTAAGAAATCAACATACGGGACTCTCCTAACATATCACCTAATCAAACATTACACAAAGCAACGGACTGTCCTCTGTAATGTCAATTATTTACTCGCCAAAAGATGTCGATGGTTTTGGAGTTATGCAAGAACATGTATGGAAGATGAAGTGTAGGGAAAGTGTAATCAAGTATGCAATTGCCTATTAGTATTAGTAGCCGAGTATTTATTCAGGTCATTGGAGTAGCTACCATTCAATTTTGCTTTACCAAATGACCATCGTTTGTATCGTGGTCCAAATATCCGACATCACTTAAAGGCATCTTGATAGAGTGCAGGCTTTGAAGTTCGTCAGTGTGACAGGTTCGAGTCTGTTGCTGTGAATCCGTCAGGTGGTGAGTCATACTGCTGCTGGATAAACACGAGGCAGTTTAACAACATTACAAATGGTAGTTAAGCTACAGTTAATATATATATATATATATATTAAAGTCAGTGTATGTTAAATGTATATCCATAGTATGACAGACAGGTGACGGAGACGGTTCAAAGGGACGGTGAGAAGCAGCAGTGAACGGTTCGGACTGAATCTGCTAGTAAACGCATCAGAAGCGCACGTGGGGCAGATGCCAACACAGTTTGAACCAGACTTCGTCGCGAGCTTCTGCGTCGTGCCAGAAACACAGGAAGACGTGTAAAAGACGGATGTATGACAATGACCCACGCTGTGAACGCGACCAGACGCGTTTTTTTTGTCTCCTCTCCTTTACTTTGATATTTTAGCGACACATGAGAACCACTAGCTAGATTAGTTCACGCACCGCTCTGTTTGGATTATTCGGTGCGCTTTTTGGACCACGAGGGTGACTTTTATCGACAGTGAGTGGACAAGTATTTGAGAAAACATGGGGACTCAGGGCACAGGACGGAAAAGGTCCACCAAGAAGGAGAGGTCGACGGCCGAAGACGATGCCCTAAACCTCATAGCGAGAGAGGTGAGCGGAGAACTTTCTCAAACGTTCAATGAATCCTTCCTGTCAGGTCTCACATGAGCGAGAACACGGCAAAGAGTCAAATAACAGGTCTTCCTCAACCTACATAGTGACTGATGTGTTTCATTACCCGATGTTTTTAGTTGTCACAGAGGCTGACAGCTGCTGATATTCACTGACTCCAAGTTTCATGTCAAAAATCATAATTTATCCATCATTTTCCCCACCGAATGAAAAAAAGAGGAGTTTTAATTAAAGCACACAGTTTCCACTGACACAAATAGCCTACCGCTGTCTGTACCCATTAACGCTACATTTCATCACTGCCTTTGGGCTAATAGTCCTTTGTAGACTTTATAAGGTAACGGATTACACTGTCTGTATGCCCCAAGCTTTTAAATAGTTATTTTCCAATACAGTATGAAAATGAACTTGTAAGGACTTGAAACGCGCTTGATTACAGTAGTTAAAATGAGGTATTGTTTCCTGGTGACATAGCTGCAAGCAGGGTGTGTTTTCTAAAGCTCTCTCTCTCTCCAAGAGCTGACAGCTTGTATGTAGAAAAGCATTTAATTCACAAGCTGAAGAAGATTGGTGCTCCTGTTCACAACTGCATGTCCTCGCGACAACGACACAATTTACACAAGCTGATTTAATAGAGGGATTATATGCTAAAACATGCAAAACAATACCTGAATGGTCCTTTTTAAAATATAGCAGTATCCACTTTACATGAACATAACAGTTTGATAGATTATAACCACAGGTTTTACTCACCTGGATGGTACGTTATATTCAAGACAGGACCGGTATTGGCTGATGTATCATTCAACCAAACAATATGGTGAATTTATCATTACTGTATTGTAGTTATGCACTTAGGCATTACAATGGGGTTATGGTAATCATTGTAGGAAGATCTATCTGTGCAGTAGACTTCTTGGAATACAGCAGTGTGGCAGGTCTCAGTTCTTTTTGACCAGCAGCTGATTAAAATGGTTTACTGTACTGTAAGAAATAAGCCTTTCATGTGATAACCCGCAGGAGTCGATAGGCTATCCCTCAATAATGCAAGACCGAATGTGGGCAGCAGCTCCACACAGTTGTTTCTAACGGGCGCCGAAGTCGTGTTGTGACAGGTTTCCACTGTTTCCAGGTCTGTAATCTCTGTATTGTGCTGCGTCTAGTGTAGGATAGATGAATGTTTTGTGGTAGGAATAATAACCTCGTGTGTCGTCGGGACTAAAGCCAGCCTCTCTTGAAGTGTGACACCCTGCACGCTTTTGTCTGTTCTCGAGATCTGAAACATGGGCAGAAAATCAATATTTGGGTTTTAATATCAAAGCTAAATGACAACCATGTACAGAAACCAAAGCAAAGTCTCACAGTCGACCAGTTTTCCAGTAATTTATCACAAGGAAAAATATTTGAACATTCTCCTATATTCCAGTAGCTTAGAATAAACTGCTTGTTTGTCCATCAAAGCTCCCTAAGACGGATAAGATTGCCATCTGAAATGGGCAAGTTAAGTTCAGGATCATATTAACGTTCGAATGGTTTATGGATGAGAATATTTTGAGCATAGTGCTCTAGGTTATGTCATGGAAATCCCCCAAGTCCACATCCCATTGTAGCACCTTCAGTTTGGATGATGGTACATAAAGTAACTTTATTCAACCGTTTAAAAGAAGTTGGAAAGAAAGCAAAAGTGGTTAGCATGTTTGGTTCCGATGCTAAAGTAGACCTGCTTGCTAGCTTGTTTTCCCTACGGATGTGTTTGCATTATTCTATGATCATGTTGTCATCAATCATTTCTAATTATGTAAGAAGATGTTTTTTTACTTACTTCCTAGGTAAGTTAAAGCGATAGACTGCACATCTTTTCCACCAGACTTCCACAGAGAGGACCATGGTAGTATAAGGGGAGAAGAGTGGGTTTCTCTGAGGGTGTTATATCTGTGCGATACTGAGCAATGAACACAGGTTCTCACATTTCTGACACGCATGATGCATTTACAAATGACTCAGCATGGATCCTGCTGCCGGTTACCCAGCTAAATTTGAGTTTATCTTACAGTGAGGTGATGAGCATGAAAACCTGAACGCCGCCATCACAGCCATCGCCCCGATTCAGGGCAGCTTCCTTCAGTTTTTGGGAGGAAGTTGTGACCCGGATGTTTCATCCAATTTGCATGTCACTCTTAACTGACATACACACACTCTGTTTTCGGCACTCCTCAGCTGCGATGGCTGTGGTGAAAGCCTACCGAGGTCTGGCTGTTTTGAACGTTATCTTCTCTCAACTGCTTAGCTGACTATTTGCACAGCAGGGTCAGAGTATCTGAGATTGCATATTCCTGTAGCCGGCCATCGTTTCTCGTCGTAGTCTATTTGCAGTGGCGGGAGGCTGAATGTTTGAGGAGACGAGGAGTTTGACAGAGCTCGCGCACAGTCGCTCAGTTGGTCAGCAGATGCACGATAGCCGAACAGGAGATTCTCTTTCTTGTGTGCATTGAGGCCCAACTCCAACAATTACAGCTCTTAATTGTGGCCAGTGTTCTGTCGCATCTGTGCAGCAGAGAGAAAGTCTGTGCCTTTAAGTAGCAGTGGGGTCAAGTTCCTCACTGGCAGTCCTCTGACAGGATGGTATGTCAGCCCTGATGAGTTGGCCCGTTCTGCAACAGAGTTTTAAAAATAGACGCTCCTGAAAGATCAGCTGTTGCTGCACCCTAGTTTTAGATTGGGTCTGTGGGTGGGGGATGGGGATAGGGATGGAGGAGGAGGAGGAGGAGGAGGAGGAGGGACATGGCTCACCAACTGGCCATCCCACCAGCACGGAAACAGCATGTCGCTGCATGTAGTCTTTTGGCACTGCTGTGGAAAGCTTGTCTGTGGCGAGCAGAAGGTTGGAGAGTTGGTAGTTTGAAGCTGCTGTTTCAGGTCATAGACGTGGTCCATCAGTGTCGTGTTGCGGTACATTTCCCTACTCTAACTCCCCTCAGTATGACAAAGCTGTCAATACTGTGAACCGGACTAAGCGTGGGCCCAATGGGAGAAGACCACACAGCAGGAAAGACTGTCAGCACAGACTACCAGAGCTGTAGTAATTCTGCACTTTAGGGAGTTGTTTCCCTGCCCATGTCACACAGTTGTAAACATTCATTACCAGCATACTGTAGCTGACCTTCACTGCTCTGAATTATATCAGGGCTTTGTTGAATGCTCGATTCTGGTCCCGGTATTCTACGCTGCTATAAATAACAGACCGTTGCTGTGGACGCAGTTTCGATCTGCGTACACAGCGAGAAGACTTTTTCTTTTCTTATCGGAAGCAATTACATTTTTTGATGGTGATCACGCATCGCATCCTGTGCTCAACGTCTTCCATTTGGTATAACCTAGTTATTGTAGCACAGAGTTAAGAGGCTATTAATTGCCCGTCCTCTACATAATCAATGTTGCTCCGTGAGTGGAATATCTCAATGGAATTATTCGTAAAGTGAATCTGAGTTTTTTCAGTTTAAGGTGTTTCATAACATCTTTGATCAATGTAATGTATAGAGATGCATCGATTGTAATTTTCTTTGCCAATTCCGATTTTCTTTCCAAGAATTACAATTTATTTCCTTAAAAACACACAATTTTACAGAATTGTATTTTGATTTAAATATTTGCTTTGTTAAAAAAATACATTTTTAAACAAGTCATTTTAGATATATATTATAAGTTGCTTAGAGCTAGTGTGAGGAAGTTAACCAGGTCATTATTGTCTCTCTAATATCTATTTTAAATGGCTATGCGAACATCAAACAACTGTATATTCAAGTTTCTCACTAAAAACTACATTTTACAAGATAACATTTGAACACATCATGGCTTTATAATTTTGCATCACCCAATACTCATTTTTACTGAATATAGCTTGAACGCATCATACTCGAGTCCATGCAACCTCCGATAACGTTGTGCCTGATTCCAGTCCAATAGAACTGATCTACTTGCTCAAAGGGTTAACAACCTTGCAAAGGTGGAAGTGAGTCCTCCAAGAGGACTGTCCTCCGTCAGTACACAAAATACAGCCAGTACTGGGTGAGGTTTTACCACTTTGTTAATGAAGGCTGCCACCACAAGGTTGACATTTGTGATTTCCAGTGAAATGTCTCAACAACTATTGGATGGATTGCCGTTCCATTTGGAGCAGAAATTCATGTTCCTCTCTGGATGAACCGGTGACCCCTTTGCTTTACATCTAGCGCCATCACTAGGTCATTTAAAATGTTGGACGTTTACCCGGTCAGCTGTAGTGTCCACTCTGATGAGCAGGCCAGCTGCAGCTTTTGGTTTTGATAATTTACCAACCAGTTCATCACAAAGCTCTGAGGACAACAGGACAATTTGGTAAAAAGGATTAATCAAATCCCCACATGCTAGATCTTGCTGGTGGGGATTCTAGCTTATTGATGTACTTCTGTATTTAAGTCCATCCAAGCTACATTTGTGCACTTTTAAAGTGAAATTGTCCGTAATTCAAGTTATTACATAGGTATGTCCAATGTTCTACTTATAACAGAGCTGCTTTGGTGAAGTTCTTTATGTTGTTAATAATGGAAGCTGGGCAAATACCACCAATCTGTATATATTAGAGTGAAAAAAAGACCTGAAAATGTATAGTTTTGGTTTGAGTGAAGATCATTCATATAGCCCAGGGGTCGGCAACCTGCTGCTCGCGAGCCGCATGCGTCTCTTTAGCCTCTCTGTTGCGGCTCCCTGAGGTCCCCATCTGGCGCACCGGATCCGGACCCAGGACTCTCTCCAAAAAGACAAACGTGTTCAGAGAGAATATAATTTATAAGCAAGAATGAACAGAATCTTATATGTTAATTATTCCCACAGGCAGTCAAATCCTCTACCCCTGTCAAGAGCCTTTCCCTGCAGGTGGCGAATCATGATTTACAGAGGCCCCCCGGCCTCTGTAAACTATCAATGGATAAATCCAAAAAAAGAAAAGTCATGGAGGAAAATAGAGAGTTTAACTCTGCGTGGACGTCTTGATTTGCTTTCACTGCCAACGATGCTGACTTACCTCTATGCTTCCAGAACAAGCACACAGCATTTGCTGAAAAGTGTCACGCTGGAGATGAGTGAAAAAGAGCGATTTCTCAGCTGCTGCAGCAAACTCTCCTCTTCATAAGAGTTTGATATTGTTATATCAGTTAAAATTGCAAAAAAATGTCAAGAATTGTCTTTATTCTTGTTCTATATTTTCATAAATACAACAAACTATAGTTTTTGTATATATCAGTGGTGGGCCGTCAGGGCCTGCAAGGCCTTCTCTGCTGGCCTAAACAGAATCTCAAAGTTATAGCTATTTTATCATTTTAATATTTTTTCTTAAATACACTACATGTATTTTAATTTATAAAAATATGTTTTCCATTATCTTATTTTCTCATTGCACAGCTACTGTCTTCCTCAGTTGCTCTGCTTCCAGTGCAGCTTGTTTTAAGTAGAGCTTTTATCCAATCAGATTTCACCTCTGTGTCTCTAGGTAAGAAGAGAGGCCCCAGGCCTGCAGACTCACACGTGCATCCCTTTGCAGTTTAAGTGAATGGGGACGATATTGTTGATTGTCATAGTCTTCAACCAATCAGATCTTTAGTTTGACATGTTGGGCGTATTCTTTGACGTGCCAGAGCCTGCTAGCTGGCCTACAACTACATCAGCATTAACACACAGCTCAGTTTCCAGGTGCAGCGCTGCAGTGAGGTGTAGCGTGTGCTGTGATTGGTCAGTGGGCGAGCACGTGACTATTGGAAAACGAAACCTAAGCAGAGGCTTAGTCGGAGTAGTAAGAGTTCAAATTGAAAGATATGGAAGAAATTATGACATTTTTTGCATTTTGCTTGGTGTAGATTATTATTATTTTTTACCTAGCTTTGTTTTTTAAAAACTCAATGGCTGAATAAGGAGGAGAAACGGATTTGTGAGTTGGGATTTAACTGGGACGAAACTCTTTGTCAACAAAGAAAGGAGCATGGAGTTTGTCTTTACAGTATTTGGTAAGTCAACTGCGTTTGTTTTTTTACATCTAATATCTGAATGGCCCGTGCCCTTGAGTGTGTAGCAGAATGCGTGTTGCTGCTGTTGTTTTCCCGTTAATCTAGTTAGCGTAGCCTCCCAGAACACTTGCGGAGCTGTTTTTTGTTGTCGTTTTTTTGTTCCGGTTCAGAGGTCACACAGACCGTTGTCTCCTACATGAGTGCAGAAAACATTATATTTCCTACAATTTAAGCTTCTGCATTTTCAAAATGCACTAGTATTATTCAAACGTATTGTTCGGTTTGTAAGCCTCGTCCTGGACGGTTTAATACGAATACGTATAAAGTTACAGCCCTAGAAATGAATAATAACCGTATAGCTGTGACGTCATCATGAGGTTATAAGGTGGTATTTCAGCTGCAGGACAGCAGTGAAGGCCCAGGTATAAAATGCACAGCCCGCCACTGGTATATATAATATAACTATATATAACACTTTATAGGCTGTGATATCAAATAGCTGGTGTGGCTCCAGACGAATTTTAGTTGGTGGAAAATAGGGCAAAATGGCTCTTTGGATCGTAAAGGTTGCCGACCCCTGATATAGTGTAAAAGTTCAAATGAATAGTACAAACACATTAGTTATCAAATGTACAGTAGATCTCTGTAAGCTGCCCCTCTGGGTGGGGTGTCTCCTGTAAACCACAATCCTATAATGAGACAAGTAATGAGAGAGCATTAAACCTGTAAACAGTTGAGGTGTGATGCTAAGCCCACTAGCTAGCGACTAATTCAACCACTTGTGACACAAAAGCTTATCTAGTGTGCATTTTATATTTACATACGTTTATATTTAGGAGGACAGTCCTATCACTGGAAATGATTGTTGCTAGGCGGCAAGCTGACATTGTGTTGCAAAGTCAAAACACGTGTTGATATCGTTGTGAAAAATATTAGATTACAGTCGAGGTTATTTACTGCTCACACACACACACACTTCTCTTCACATAGAACATATTCCCATTCATTGCTTTGATGACTGCAATATAAGATATGTGTAAGTCAGACATCTACAATCATGCTTTGTTCATAATGGAGCAGCTCCAGATTGTATACAGTAACATCCCATTTCATTCATCTCTTAAACCCAACATGGTCCACGAGTGGTTTATTACTACACAGCCATGTTGGATGGCCAAGCGTGTTTGAGACTATTTATTTTAAATTGGGTTCAACACATAAAAGAGAACACAGCAGCCAGCAGTTCAAACTAACGTGTCAGCGAGGGCCAGCGGGACTCCAGGTCCTATTTCAATCTCGCAAGTGGAAAGTGGTCGGTGCACGGACTGTGTGGGCATCTACAAGTGCACCTGCTGTTTTGGTTCATGTATGTGCATCAGCCCAAAGTGAGAAAGGGCTGAGTGAAGTGTAATATAGATCAGGTGGTGTGTTGATCGACAAATGCACTCTCAGCACGTCCCATCACGGGTCTCATCACTCTGGATCCGTGGCGCGACATGAGCGCACAACACTGCAGATCTGCTGAGTTTCTCTTATTTGTTTGTCACATCAGAGGCAGTCCTTTAGCAGTGTCCTGCTGCCTTTAGGGGGCTGCAGGGATTCAATGAACTGAATGAGACGTTATTCATCCAGTATCAAGAATCACTCATATTCATTGATAGATAAATGCAGACCCAGTCACCGTAACACATTAAAACTTTAACTTTGGTGCGCATTCCAACGCCTCTACTGGTTGGAGAGTGATTCATTGAAGTTGTTTGTTCCCATTTTAAGCATTACTCCATTATTGCTTTGCATTTGGTCTAGTATGTAGTTTGCTCTTGTTAATAGGTGGCAGCTGACATCGCTCGAGAAACAGACTAGACGTGGTTCTGAGACGTTTATTCACAACATCCACCACATGCTTCGCTCCTCCTCATTTGAATGAACCTTCTACTTGTGCTCCGTGCATTGCAACAAGACACCACAACTTGAAACAGTGAAATACTTTTGATGTAATGGTGCAGCCATTAAAACGTTTTGTGGTTTGAATATAACCATGTTTGGTTTAAGGAATCACAGGTATTTGACATCACCATCATACACTGAACATTTTTTATACAACTTTATAGCTACCTCAGGTGTTTATCGTCAGAGTTGGAGAACATCACAGCTGGTCATCTGTCAAACCCTTCTGTTATTTGCTCTGAATTACAATCCCAGGTGTTACACAAGCTCTGGTTTAAGTTTTGAAATCGTTGTCCTTGGTTTAACATTTAAAAAAAAGAGTCTACCGGATATTTCATGTGCTGTGCTGACTTTCATAATGTGTACACACTGATACTTTTGCTGTTCTTGGGTCCTTGCCCAACACTGTGGTTAAAAATGTTAGATTTGTTCTATTGTGGCAGTAGAGCAAAAGCCACGGGCCCCGAGGGGCCTTCAGGGCATGAATGTGCTCAGCAATGTTATGTACAAGTGGAGTTTTTAGCCCAAGTTTGCCGGTTGATAAATGTAAAGGTTAAATATCTATAAAGATCATTACAATCGGATTGATAGTTGTTGCTGCTCTGTTTCAGTCCGTCCTATAATTATGACCAATGCCTGCAAAACTACTGACAATCCCATCAGCCACTTACTTTGCTTATTAGCAAATGTTGACATGCTATCACCCTAAAGGTAAACATTTTACCTGCTAAAGATCAGTTTGTTAGCACTGTGAGAATATTAGCATGCAGATGCATTTTGCACAAAGCCCCACTGGGCCCATAGAAGTAAAATAGGAATGTCCGTTCTACTCCTACTCTATTTTATATATGACTGTACCATGGCTGTAGACTGTTGGTGCCGTTGGGATTTAAATCTGACTCGAGTTGAAATCTTAGATGTGCAACTTTGAGAGTTGTTGAGATATTTTGTTCTGGACCAAAACCTTTAAATAGACTGACAGACCGGCCGATATCACCACTAGGGATGCACATCCTACTTTTTCAGCCCCAATAGTGAGCCCTGGGTGAATTTGTGAATCTGTCAGAATTTGCTCCACAGACATTAGAAGAGAGACAAGAGGGTGGCATTTATTATATATTATATTCTAAGTAAGATATGTAAAGTAAAAAATGGACAGATGTGTGTGTTGTACCATAATGGTTTAGGGCTTTGTGTACATAAATACTGGTCTATTTTAATAACCTGTTAATAGAAATGATTAAGCCACCAATTTGTACCAACATTACCCATTAATTATTATCCACCTAATAATGGATGAAAAATGATCTCTCTAGCTAACTCTGGCACTTTACATTGAGGTGGAAACTGAAATAATGATTAATGTGCACTCTCCCTGGTAAATCAAAAAATAAAATAAATATTACTCCCAGGCAGTCATCTGAATGATAGGATTACTGTTGTGTTTAGCCACAGTCATTCGTAGCAGACCTCCCATGTTTCTGTTGATGGTCTGTTTTGTCTGCGTGAGTTTGAGGGGTCAGCCTACACTGGGGATTAAGTCTCCAGGTTGGTGCTCGGCGGTTGTCAGAAGCTCAGTGAAGCGTTGAAGAGAATAGAGTGGATTAGTGTGGGGTTTGGAGGCGAGGAAGGGGAAGCCCACCACACAATCCCCCTTTTTCATTCTTAGTCAGTTCCTCACGTAGCCACAGCCAAGTTAATCTTTAATGCTGGAGACAAGCAACACACATTTACACAATGACAGCCAACAGTAGAACTCTGCACTGAATAAATAGTGAACTTTTGTCACTCTATCCCTGTACGAAAATAAGAATCTACCGTCTTTAGAAGTTTTAAATATGCTTCACCTCTAAACATGGCACTTTAAGTTTCCTGCAGTTGCACTTTGGGCGAATCAAACAGCTGTGCCACCCAGAACATGTCTGTAGCAGATCGACATTGTCCAGTGAACACCCATTATGCCATCAAGTACTTAAACATTAATGGTCCAAACAAATTACGTGTGCATTTCCTGATAAGTGTATATACACAAACCACCAGCTTCAGTTAGGCTTGGCTCATCTGACTCGCGTCTCCTTTAAAGGAAGTGGAGGCTCTGCATTCTCTGGCTTCCTCTTGATGACATCATCACATGCACAGGCCGTACAGATTGTTATCACAAACTCCTTCCTGTTTATTCGTCCAGGCCTGAGTTCTTTTCCACAGCTTAGGGAAAAGTGTGTGTGTGTGTGTGTGTGGGTGTGTGTGGGGGGGGGGGGGGGGCTCAGAGGAATTTGAGTGCAGGTATTACAATATATCAAATCAGGTACACTAAGGGTGGGGGTGCACTTATTCTATTTGATGAAGAAGCAGGGGCGATACCACTCCTGACTGCAAGGCGATGTTAATAATACAGACATGTTGCCAGATTATCTCATTTAAATCCTGTTTAAATAATGATATATACGATCATTTATTTGATTAGGAACACTTGAAAACAGATATTCTGATAAGCCTCTTGAACGTTGGTCTATAATTACACACCATAGGAGATGCACCCTGGCCACTATTATTGTCGAGCCCTGTACATACATGGCTTACTTCATTTCCCTTTAAATTACAATGTTTGTTACTTTACATAACATTCATTTGGTTGCTTTTGTTCAAAGCAACTTCAATAATGTAGTGCTGCAGGAATGAGTCCTAACACCCAGAAATGAGTTATTATTTTTGTGCTTCCAGTACTCAATGGATGTTTGATTAGATGCCTGAAACAAGGTCTGCAGTTAACACAGGCATGAGATATTTTAACGTTTTCTTTACAATATAAAATAAGTCAGTATGTACCCAGCTTGTGAATTTTGAAGCTTTTAATATCTTTAAAATGGCCGTTGCTAACATGTGGCTAAATGAGACAACATACTTGCGCTCATGCTAGCTTGGTATAGTTTGTCTATAGCCTAACGTTAGCTTTTTACTTTCAGCAATTTACATTTACACTTAAAAAAATCTTAGTGGTGTTCATTTATGAATATTATCTTGCTGAGAAATTGTTGTTTGCCAACATTTACAGCTATGCTCAGAGGGCTACAGTGCAAGTTTTCTTCTAAGAAATGAGATGGAAGTGCAAGCATGGGGTGTAGTCTCAAGAGTTGAGTTTGCCGCCCTGCGGTGCAAGTTGGGCAATGACTCTGCTGTCCAGATGTCAGTGGGGGGTTCACTCCTGCCATCATTTTGAGGAACAGGACAGAAAAGGACCTTGACTGTGGTGAATGCCCACAAATTCCTCGGAGTGAGTGTTTTTCCTTTCACTGCCCTGTTGGCCGGCTGCACAGTCCTGAACTGAATGTGAGCTGCCTCATGGTGCCAGTTGGGAACAGAGAAGGTGTGGGAAAATATCCTCCTCTATTAAGATGTAGAAAACGCTGGAGTACTCCCTGTGACGAGTAGGATAAACTTAATGGGAAAAGTTGCCGGATCCCTGAAGTCACAGCCCATCACAGTCTCCCTTTACTAAACCATGTCAGTGTGCCTGTGAGCAAGGCATGTAACCTCTCCTACTTGGGTCATTGCTCAGAGGCAAGGGAGTAAACCATATTTGTTTGAAAGTGTGTGACCCCCTGCATGCAGCGTAAAGAAATAAATCATCCTTTGTCACAGAAAGTTCTTTCTGCAACCGATCTCCTGCTGTTCGCTGCGCACACAGAGCTGCATTGTGTAACTTCTTGTGAGGCATCGCTGTCTCCCATCATGCTTTAGTAGCAGTCAGAGTTGCAACATAAACTGTTGCTGTCTGAGGCACTGTTTTCAGGCTACAAGAAGCTTCCAATTACTCTCTCAAAGAAAACAATGAGGGCCCCATAGTGTGTAACTAATTAGAAACATGTGAGTAACAACCAGAATATCTCAAATGATGGTCATAAAAACCCTGACGTCATGATTATGTCCCAGTGTTAGCAAGAGGCAAAACAAAGGAAAGACTGGAGGCAAACACAAATCACCTCAGAGTAGTGGGCCTGAGTCGGCCATCAAACATGTCATCTTGCTGTGCCGTTTGCTGCCAGATTCCATATTGCATACATTTTAGGTGATAAAACTGTTTCAGATATTGCTAATAGTTTAGCTTAGCCTTCTGCTAACCTCCACTGCAGCAGGCTAAACTATTAGAGAGATGGAGAGCAATGTTGCTAATAGGCTAAACAATCAGAGATGGCCCACTGTTGGGCTTGTTTTCTGTAACCAGTGTAGCATCAAAGCACGGCGGTATTGGCAAGCTAACTAGCAGACGACAGGCTTCTTAGCTAGCTTGCTAATTCCGCCCTCTATCTTATTCCTCTGCGCTAAGAGACTACTTGGTGAGGAGAGCAGGCAAGAGCTCCAGAGACTAGCTAGCTAACTAGCCAGCTCTGGAGATGAACAAGGAGCTAAAAAACAAGCCAACAAAACTTGCTAGCCAGCGGTACCTAACATGTTCAGAGAATTATTCTGCTCTGCCCACAAAAATACGTCATGTTTACTAACAGAGAAGTGGTCTGTACAGTACACTACAGTCTTTATGTAGTAAGACCCACAGTTTCTTGAGAGGAATGCTTGAGGATTTTCTGCTGATTAATAATTTGAATGTGCTGGGCATGAAACACTTTATTGGTACTTCCATGGGAGGAGCTTTTTCCCCGACACTATAATAAGGTTTCGATGGTTTCATTGCATTTCTTCACTGTTAAAACCCAGCTGCCTCGCTTGATTTCTATTTTTGGAAATCCTTGAAGCACACGATTTGTTTTATTCCTGACATGCTGCAGCCCTCACAGTGGCTAACTAGTTTTTTTGCGGTGCTCAGAGCTCTACAGCTGTTCCAGATGTTTGTGGTGCAGCTGAGGTTTAGTTGCATGGCTGTGTGAGTGGAGGCAGACAGGAGTTTCTCCTTGAGTAAGCTCTTCATGAGCATGCAGGGCTATAGGAGGAGTCTGTATTGATCTGCGTGGTTCTTTGTGTGGCTAGACAAGCAGAGGCTAGTGCGTTTTGATGCACAATCCTCACTTTGGAAAGAATCAGTAAGAAATTATTTCATGATTTAATATTTGAAGATATTCTTGTCTTTAAAAATATGCCCTTCCATCTTTTGAGTTTTAACAAGTTGGCAATGCCTCCTAACTAGATAACTACACTGAAAATCACCAGTAAGCCATTATACTCTGCTATGTGAGTGGATCTAGATATCTACTAGTCCTAGTTATTGAGGGAAAACATCAAAATCACTATGTACGCACCAGTAGCCTTTTTCTTTCCAGTGAGAAGCAGACGGTAGTCCATCCTTTACTAATCTTGAATGTCTTGAATCTTCCTGACACTGAGAAGGATATGTGCTACTGTAACAGGTTGTCATTTGTTCATTGTCTTCTGTGTTTTGCGTTGTAGTACATCCATTTTGGTCAATGGTTTTATATACAATACATATTTTAATATACTGCATAGTATGTGGCTGAATTTGCCATGCAAACAAATTGAGTGATTTGACAAAGCAATGCCAACTGAAGGTCCGCTCACTAGTTTTGTTTTTTGGAGCTTTCAACAGTATTCGTCATTGGAAGGAGTTTGCTCTGTACTTTCAATTGATTTTTCCCAAGTCCAGAATGAACTTTCATGCTTAATATCACTGCAACTAAACTGACTAAACCTGACAACTGAGCAAACCCCATCCCCTGATAAAGGCTGTGTGAAACAGTTGAAAAATGCCAACCCACAATTTCCAAAGTCAAGAATCATCTTTGATACATTCATTTAATATTTTCAGTACAAAAAAAGAAAAGAATAATAAAAACCTTAGTTAGAACTTTGCTATCCTGACATTTCAGTTCACATTGTGCCTTCCATACAATAGAACACTAGACTAAAGTCTGACACCCTCAAACATAAAGACAATGTGTCATAAGTGACAGAATTTTAGTCAGAGGCTATTGGATTATTATATTATATGTTATAAGATTTTGCAAAGACTGGGGATCTTGCAGGGTCCCTATTGGCAAGACTACAACTATTATTTCCCATCCTGCTCCATGTGGAAATACATTTATAAAAACTGTTCTGGCCACCGCTGCCCTTGTGTACGCAGTGGCTTGGACTGAAAAAACACCTAAAAAATATAAAGGGAAGACACCGCAGAATGTGGGGCAGCTTCTCCTCCTTTTCCGCGTTCCAAGAGAAACAAGACTGGTTCACGTTCTTGAGACTCCCCGAGTCCTTTCCTTGTCTACCCGGTTTGCTGCTTCCTGTTTGGTGCTGGAGAGAGCACACCTGTTGGTCGTTGACAATGTTCACATAATTGAACTTCACCATTTGCATGAACCAAGTGATTTTTCATGGTTGGTGTCGGTGTATTTTTCTCTGTGAGCAAGAGAGTTCGTAAGGGTTTGGAAACAAAGGCTTAATGTATCCTCCTCTGCCCCTTGTGAGTAAAAGACGTCTGTTCAGTTGACTCATGTCTGTGGCTTTAAGTGTGAGCTGAGCCACATCTGGGTGCTTTATAAGGTTTTCAAAGAGGAAACAAGCGCTTTTTTCCAGTTAGTCATTATAACCTTTAACTGGATAACAGGCAAACTGTTTGTATCCACTCAATAGTCCCACCTCATTTGAAACTCAGTCAAACCTCTTAGCTGGTCAGAAATCACAGTCATTTCTGTGTGCTGTCTTTGTCCTGCCTGTCCCGGCCATTTTGGTTGATGAAGGCTGGCTCGGGCCGTGGGAATTCAGCTCACTGGAGACATGAGTCGCACCAGACTGGCATGTAGTTCTGGAGGGACGTGACGACAGGACGCCCTCATAGATTGTCAGTAGACACGAGGGTTCAGGTCGACAGAAGCCAGGCCGATAGGTCTATCCTTTGTGGTCACAAACTATATGTGTGGCTGAAAAGTGCCATTTTAAACCAATAAGTGTAGAATTTCTGCACCAGTTTAATCATTTAATTGCATGAGGTTTTGTTTGCAGAAAATTTGAAGTTCTTCATATAGTAACTTTAAGGAAGTACGACACTATATGTTATATTTTTTTAATTGATTTGTAGAGTTTATTTTTTGAATTGACCATCTTGAAGGAAAACATCTTTACAATTTTGAGATGTGAACTATAGTTTGACATGTCATTTTGGCTTCATAACATAGCTCTTGCTTGATAAAAAAGCAAGTCAGGACAACAAAGTAAGGAAGGGCACACACTGTGTTACATAATCCACCTTTACACAATATGGTTTAAATTAGCCTCCCCCTAAAGTCTTCAGTTCTTTTCTTTATCAGCATTTAACGTTTCAAAGGTTGTGCCCGATCTTGTGAGAGCATCCATTTTTGTAATGAACTAGCTCATTTGCTCTCAGAGGACAGTCACCCTGTTGAAATAGTGCTGAATTAGAGCAGTTCTGATAGAAACAGAGAGCATGTAGGTCAGTATAAATAGCTGCACAGGAGGAGGAAGGATGATGTGGGATTCTGTCTTTTGGCCCATTTAGATGCATCTTTGTGACTAGAGGCACCCACAGTACACACTCGTACAACATGTGTGGACTGGACAGTCTGATGATCCAGGATTCCACTCACTCACATTGACTGACATAATGGTGTATTTTGATAACTACAAGAAGGTACTTTTTTTTTTTTTTTTTTTTCTGAACTCACTTTTCATTTAGTTTTCAACAACATAACAACATGCATTTTCAGACAGTTACTTTCTTTGTCCATTTTTCAGCTGTATGTAGTCTTGGTGCACATGGTATTCATGTACAATGTACAACGCACAGAAGGAACAACTAACATCAGATGGTGCTCACTCCAAGAGAAAAAGAGGGGGAAAATAATAAGAATAGATAATTGATTACATGCATTCATAAAAAAATAAAAACAAGGGATGAAGAAATAACAATTGTCCACTCCTGAATGTAGTATTTTAGGTGCTATATATGCTTTTCAGAGAGGATGGTGTATAATGTGTGTGTATAGAGAGAGTTGACAGGTATCAGTTCAACCAGATCGAGCAACATATAGTAATAACCCTCATTGTATTAATAATGCTATGACAGGACCCCATCGTTTAGTAAAGATAGGCTTTTGGAGCCTTAATGAATATGTGATTCGTTCCATTTGATAGATGTCCCATACTTTTTGGATCCATATATCGTATGTAGGGGGATCCGGTTTTAGCCATCTGATGGTTATACCCTTCAATGCTGCTGTGAGTAGTATGTTCAGAAGGTATTTTTTGGCCCTCCCATCCAGACCTTCAGGTATCGCTCCCAATAGTGCTACTGTGGGGTCTTGTTGGATGTCCTGTTGGAATATCTCTTTGAGGGCGTCAAAGACTTCTCTCCAGTATGCATTTAACTTAGGGCATAGCCAGAATATATGTGTGTGATTGGCAGCATGTGTTCCACAGTTCCGCCAACACAAGTTGGAATGTGTTGGGCCCATCTTGGCTACTATTTCTGGTGTTCTGAAGAATCTGGTGATTATTTTCCATTTAAATTGTCTCCAGGTGTTTGAGTTTGAAACTAGGTGTGCCTCTGTGCATATTTCCTCCCAGGTATTCTGTGGTATGATCCTGTTCATTTCCGCCTCCCATCTCTGCTTTATCAGTAGGGAATTATGTAGATTCATAGATAGCTATACGTTATATAGTTTACTTATTGTTTTCTTATCTTCGTTCCCCATCAAGAAGGTACTTTTGTGAAAGAATTCTATACAAATGGCAAACTAATCGTTTTTTAAGGAACACGATGTTTGCACAGTATTCGTCCCGGCGTTTGTTTTAAGTTGTTTAGTACACCAGGTGGGTGGAGTTTGATGCTCCACAACAACTCGGGTGGCATCTTGTTGTTTTCAGAGAAACAGTCGTTTTCTAGTAAGTCTGTTTTGTTTTTTAAAGTAGTCAGGGGTTCAATGATTCTGTTGTCAAAAATTAACCCGTGTCCCTTTATTTTATTTTTAAGCATACGCAGCAGTCTCGCCCAATAAAAAAGGTACACAGTAATGTCTAGAATCTAGATGATGAAATATTTCACACCTCTTAGTTGTAAGAGGGTTTTGCTGTGCTGCTACTCTCACACATTTAGTACTGAAACTACCAGTTCAGAGACTTGACAGTTTACAAAATGGCAGGAACACAACTTTGCACATGATTTATAAGAGGCAGGAAAGTCTGAATGCTCACTTTTCCCTTTTAACTGGCTTTATATTTATTTTGCACCAGTAATGCTGTTTCTGGCATGAATAAGAATAAATAAGTTTAATGTAGTGTATAATGTATTGTCCATCTAAAAACATAATATACGTATCTGTTGGGATTAGGGGGCAGTTTCGGTTACTTTTGCTTTTCACAGTCCAACACCCTTTAACCGGCAACTAACTGGTTAATTTTTACGATAAAAAGGCCCGTTCCCTTTACTCCAATGTTCCGTTGACTCAAAGAACACAGCATTTTGAAGCGCTATAGCCATCCACATGTTTTTGTTTTGTGGAGTAAATGTCCTGCCCTTTTATTTTATTTTCTGTTGGCTTTGCTGAAGCATATTGTCGCATTTTGATCAGGTCACGGGGTGCTCCGATTAACGATCGTTATCAGCTGATATTCGTTCTAAATAGTTTGCTTGGTGGTCTCTAATTAGGCTGATCAGAGGAGCCGATCAGATGCCGCATCGATTCTGAATTGAAACGTTTTCAATACTCAATTGTCTCTCTTTAATTCGCCCTGAGATTTAAGAGTACATAGAGATATTTGATAGAACTCTACCAGGTCCAAATAAGTTGACTGCTGTTATAAGAACCCATATTGTACTCGGAGCAGCCTACATTTCTACAATGGGTTTGTGTTGTTTTCTGAATCTTCTCTCAGCCATATTGTAAGTCATGTCACCATTTAAACAGAGGATTACAGAAGAGGTGATGGCAGAATGTGAGAAACAAAATGAGTAATAGACTTGGAAATAACTCTTAGTTGTTGTTTTTTTCCTGATCTGCTTGCTGTTGTTGGGTGGGGTTTACTGTATCCGGACAATTCAGAGAGTGTCAAGTACGTTTTCACTCACAGGAAAGTCTTACCCAGTATGATATGATTGTCTGCATGTCCTGGCACTTGTGGTACTGTAGCACCCACCCATCTGACACCTACATTTAAAACGGCTCTTTACATATTTGCCAATTATTTCCAACCCAAACCGATTGATATCGTGTAACGTGTCTTTACTTTGTTTCTCTTGCCCTTAATTCAAATGAAGTTAATAGGTCATGTACAAGTTAATGTTTATGACACATGCAAAAAAGAGTAAACGTTCTTGACCTCTTAGCTTGTTAGCTGGAGTTCGTGAGAATCAGTGCTCCGTCCTCCTGAGAGCAAAGTGGCCATGTTAGCGGAGGTTTTTACGAGCTGTATTTATGCTGCTGGAGGCCAAAAGACTGACATCACGTTGCTCCTCTGACGCTGCAACTTTGTCAACCACAAGGGTCATGTAAGATATAATGTGTTTTAAGAGAGAGACCCTGTACGCTTCAGTGGAGATGCGTCAGCACAGGTACAGGCGTTGTGTGCGTCTGAAACGGGCACACATGTTAAGAATCCCAAGGACAATGGGCAATCATTGACTGAGAGGAAATGCCGTTTAAGGTCAGTGAGTGAGAGACGGGGGGGAACGGTAATCAGTAAGGGCTATTTCTGGAATACCTCCCTCATCGCTCAGATGAATCTTTATTAGTTATAGTGAGTGTTTACTGAGGACAGCATTCTCTTTTTTAAATGGATGTCTTGGTACCCATTCACAAACTTGAGCAGGTGTTTAGCACACATAAGGTTTGCTGCAGGGTAAAAAGATGATGCAGCAACAAGCCTGCTGTTCCAACATTTTAGGCGTCTGTCGCCCATCTCTCCAACGCTGAACCCCTTCAAGAGCTGATTCAAGCCGATGGACATTATGGAAGTCTGCAGACTTCAGAGCTCGTAACTTCAATCCTGCATCTATCACTTCAAGAGCGTACACGCTTAATTTACAGAAAACAAGCATTGCTGCACTGACCTCTGTAGGTTGCAACATGTTGCATTGTGAAGTGACACAAGATGCGGACAGGGTAAAGCAGCAACCATGACAGTGCAGTCGCTTTGTGATAAGTCATATTCTATGACAATATTGCTACATATTGCCATTTCTTTTGCGTGGTGACTACCTACATTAGCGGCAGTTGAGTGAATATAAAGCTGGGGAACATGTAGTGGAGGTACTACGTGTCACAGCATAGACGACATACACCGCCATCGAGTGACGTAGTACGGATGTTCTGTAGTAATGAATCCGGGCAGCATGCCACAATACACAGCAGAGAGAGCAAACAGCACTGCCAGTCAAACACATTGTGACATCACTCACATACTAACATATAATCAAATGTTACCAAACCTTTTTAACTATAATATTATAATTGAATATATTTAATAGTATAATTATACGACATTTGCATCAAATACAAATATAATTGCATTTTAGAATGTGCCATAAGGAACAAAGACATGTATTTTTTTTTTTTTTTTTTATAAAGAAGTAATAAAAAAGTTCTGACAAGTGAAATCAATGTGGAAGTGTCTTAAAACGTGCATTCTCACTACTGACCAGCAGGGGGCGACTCCTCCGGTTGTATGTCTATGATAAAATGACTCTACTTCTCTCGATTTATTACCTCAGTAAACATTGTGAACATGAGTTTATGGTCTCAATCTCTAGTTTCAAGTCTTCTTCAATACAGCATGATGTTCATTTAGTACATTATGGTCCATTTAGAGTCAAACAGACCATAAAGCAGGGTATGCTTTAGGGCGGGCTTACTGTGATTGATGGGTCGCTACCACTACCAGAGCCATATAAGGCGTCTTTACGTCACTTCTCCACATTCCAGACATGGTAACTTCCGTTCATTAGTTGCAGAAAAGTCCACAAACCAATGGGTGACGTCACGATGACGAGGTCCACTTCTTATGAACAGTCTATGGCGAACAACCTCGCTAGACCCGGAACAATAACACAAGCACATACCTGCAGGAAAACGAGAAAACTGGAAAGCAACAAAAACAAATATTAATGTTCAAATGCTGTAGCTCCACTCTTTAAACCCAAACAAAAATGAAGAAAAAAAACTGAACTTGACAAATTCATTGGACCTTTCTTGGAGAGACGGTGTTATTTTCTCCAATTTAAGAACATGCTTAAGGTGCAGCAGATTTCCACTTTATCAGGAGCGGTCTCCCAACCAGTAAAGTGGTGAAGATCATTGCAATCTTCTGGGATGAAAAGAAGTGTTAAGAGTGTTAGGACATACAGCCACATACTGCAAGAAGTACAAATGACAGAAAGAGAGTTGAATATGGATTCATCTGGTTGTGTCCTGGAGATAGATGAGATTCCTTTAGTTACTGGAACCGGACATGTTTTACTTTCTTTTTTTTGTCTGACATGGCTGTGCAGTGAGAAAGGGATAGTGTTCAATACAGACTCTTTTCTTGGTGTTTTCCTGTTACTTGGTCACAATGACTGACATTGGGGAAATACATTAGTGCGCTGGTTGGAGGGATTGCAGCGACCCCGCCCAGAGGCAAACAGACTGCAACCGCATAGTGTCGGCCACAAAGCTAGAGGAAGGAAACGCTCACACACACAGTCTGTGTAGGGCAACGTCATACAGCGTATACGCGCTCTCAGAGAGGTCCTTTTAAGGAGAAATCCCTGCTCCTGCCCCAGTGCTGAGTGGAGCAGAGGGAATGCCTTCAAATACAGAAATCTAAATGCATGCGCACATTTACACGTCGTTGTGACTGCATGTCTGCATTCGTCTTTGCATTCCCACAAGGCTGTATACTAAATAAATACAGTCCTCTACATCTGTTCACAGTTCAAAGGACACTTGATATTCTGTGTTTATAGACACTGCTACAACACTGGTAGTCCAGTCTACTGCCACATACTGCAGTGTTGAGTCTATTTTCTGATTGTCTTTACTGATTCAATGAACCCTACAACTTTAGTTTAAGGGTCCATTTACTCTTCAGACTGTGACAGTTGCTGAAACGTATGGTGCATTCACTTCCCAACCATTAAACAACAAAACTTCACATGTCTATTAAGAACTCTATCGAGGAACTGGACCTCTGGTCACACGCGTTCAGCATTTATAGATGTCTAGATGTGTAACACTTTAGTCCAGCTAACTTGGCAGCTATTTTACTTCTCTTTTTCTGTTGTTTTTTTCTATTTTCTCTCTTTCTATTTCTTTCTCCGTTTGCCGCTCAGGCCGAGGCCAGGCTGGCAGCCAAGAGGGCAGCAAGGGCAGAGGCCAGAGAGATCCGCATGAAGGAGCTGGAGCGACAGCAGAAAGAGGTACGAGTCCAGACACATTCTCACATTTACAACTGTGACTGCGAAGGGCTTCACGGCCCGTCGTACGGCCTGGTGGCATATGTTGGTTTGAAGAGTTCTATCCATGTATCACTTCTTGTAACACTTGTATACAGTGGGTACGGAAAGTATTCAGACCCCTTTAAATTTTTCACTCTTTGTTTCATTGCAGCCATTTGCTAAAATCAAAAAAGTTCATTTTATTTCTCATTAATGTACACTCGGCACCCCATCTTGACAGAAAAAAACAGATGTAGAAATTTTTGCAAATTTATTAAAAAAGAAAAACTGAAATATCACATGGTCATAAGTATTCAGACCCTTTGCTGTGACACTCATATTTAACTCACATGCTGTCCATTTCTTCTGATCCTCCTTGAGATGGTTCTACTCCTTCATTGGAGTCCAGCTGTGTTTAATTAAACTGATTGGACTTGATTAGGAAAGGCACACACCTGTCTATATAAGACCTTACAGCTCACAGTGCATGTCAGAGCAAATGAGAATCATGAGGTCGAAGGAACTGCCCAACGACCTCAGACAGAAATGTGGCAAGGCACAGATCTGGCCAAGGTTACAAAAGAATTTCTGCAGCACTCAAGGGTCCTAAGAGCACAGTGGCCTCCATAATCCTTAAATGGAAGAAGTTTGGGACGACCAGAACTCTTCCTAGACCTGGCCGTCCAGCCAAACTGAGCAATCGTGGAAGAAGAGCCTTGGTGAGAGAGGTAAAGAAGAACCCAAAGATCACTGTGGCTGAGCTCCAGAGATGCAGTAGGGAGATGGGAGAAAGTTCCACAAAGTCAACTATCGCTGCAGCCCTCCACCAGTCGGGGCTTTATGGCAGAGTGGCCCGACGGAAGCCTCTCCTCAGTGCAAGACATATGAAAGCCCGCATAGAGTTTGCCAAAAAACACATGAAGGACTCCCAGACTATGAGAAATAAGATTCTCTGGTCTGATGAGACCAAGATTGAACTTTTTG
>NW_022280081.1:203229-251116 GCF_004355925.1 Anarrhichthys ocellatus | reverse complement strand
GCGTATTCATGCCACATTTTTACGTTTGTAAAAATGTTTGTAAAAATGTCACGTTTGTCATACTAGGTGCTGCTGTCTGCCACATAGCTTGATAATCCATGACCCTAGAATAACAAAATCAGTCAGTCTTGTTGGTACTTTGTTGTTGGCAGTTCAGACCTAAAGCATTTCCTGCCAACAGTGCTTTACACTCTTAAGCTGGGACTCTTAAATCCCGGGGGGTTATGGGTCAGAGGTGTAAACAGAGAACCGCCGGGGATTGTCTAGTTGTTGTTCATAGAAAGTGCAGAAAATAAGCAAGAAAATGGAAAGAAACACATTATGTAGAAAGTGATTCAGGATGAATTGATAAAACACCCACCTCCCTATAAATCACTTCTGTTCTCAAATGTCATGACCTTCATCAAAATAACTATTACACTGCAAAAAAGGAATTTGCAAAACCCAAAATGAAACATTGAGTGATTCTTAGAGGTCTTCTGAACATTGAATCTTTCTCAAAATGATGCAAAACATCTGGAATATAGATGATAAGACGTCACTTGTGCAGCTCATCTCATTCCAAACACTGTCCTGATGAAAGTAGATTTGTGTTAAAGCAATGTGTCAAACTATACAACAACACATTAAATATGCTTATGTCTTAATCATAAGGCTCCATTGGTTTAGGAAACATTAAACAAGTAATAAAGAAGTTAAGTGGCAGTAAACGTGGATGCTTTCTTTACAGTGTAGCTTCCCGCTGTGAAGTTTAGCTCACGGTCAGCCAAAGCAATGTGATGAAAGTCCTCAAAGAGGCTCACTTAATTCCTCTCTCGAGGAGGGTTTAAACCTTTTCCACTTCAAATCAGGCCAAATAAAAATAACTTCCAAGGCTTTTTATGGAAACTTGTCAAGTCACACATTTGCTTGGATCTGTTCTTGAAATGACAAGAGGTTGTGGGGACGAAAAACCAAAAGCACACTGTCACACCTGCTACTCTATGTTGTTTAACCTTTAAGTTTTAACTGATTCTTAATCTAAACCACAGTACCACAGTTATTTACAGTCTGTTATCTGTAATATACATGTCTGGAAGGACAGTTTTAAATATGGACAAAATGTCACCTACACAGTTGGTTTTTATTGTGGTTCTTTTAGCGTAGCTCTGCCTCTTGGGACATCTGTAGCCTCTGCAGTTGATAGCTGGAGGCCTCTGATTGGGTGATTCCCTCCAGGAATAACTAGGCCTTAATCAAAAGGGCCTGTTGTGCACAAGAGGTATTGCATGTACCAATATGTATTGCAAAGCTTACACGTCATAGTGAAGTAGAAAGACCAAAGACATCCTAAAACTCTGCTTTGCACCCTCTGAGACCCGCACCTCCAGTGCCAGTGTTGGCCCCGGCACTACATTCTGATTTGTTCTGAAACAGGTGCAGAGCAGAGACGTGTGGTTGTGTGTTTGGACTGCAGGTCAGTGGAGTGTTACTTAAGTTTCTCTTTCTCTGGTTTAGCTCCTCTTAACTGCAGCATGGGGAGTTGTGCTTTTCCCAGCTCACTTTTCTTAGCCTGGTGTAATCCCATACACACAAATAAACGCCTCACCTGTCAAAATGTAACACAGGTACATGTTACATACATGTTCCAAATGTAACATGTATGGCCGTCCAGAGATGATCTGGAGGTTAAGACCACTTAAACCGTATTTACATGTAACCCTGGTGGCCTTTGACATCATAGTCCTTAGACCTTCTCAAGTCAGCTCTTCTTTGTAACCTAACAGTGTTTCTTGTTATTGGAGTTGTTATAAGTCCTTTGCTAGGGGTTGACATTATCATCTATCACAGTATATGTACTGATTCGATATAATATAATGCTTGAAATTCAATTGACAAATGGATAACAGATAAAATGCTCAGATGGGAATGTCAGTTTTTGGCAAATCTTGTGAATTATATACCTGGAATAATAAAGGTACTTAGTCACATTATTGTAAAAAAGAAATGTAACTCGTGCCATAAAGAAATCCTACCCATGGGTGTACAGCATTAGAGATAATCAAAGGGTAGGCTACTGTACCCCAGTTTCAAACCATAAAGAAAATCCCAGACGATTGACAAATTTCTATCATCTCAAAATATATACATAATTTGTCACATTGCCCAACCCTACTCTCTCTTTCCTTAAACAATCACCACTTTACATCCCTCTGAACTATTTTACAAAATAGATTTGTTGCTTATAGTTAGCGAACCCTTTTCCCATTAAGGTATACTGGGATAATCAGTATTCCACCAGCACTCAATTACTCAGCAATCAAAACACAGGCGGTGAGCCCCAACAGCAACAATCTACATGCGCACACACACCAGTCATACGCATTGTTAAGCTGAGTGTGTGTGCGTGTTTGTGAGTCCCTTAAACGCCTTAGCCAAGTTCCAAAGTAGCTTAGCGGGGTGTGTGTTCCTCGGTCCAGCCTGGTGGAGCGGTTGTTGTTGCCGTGTTGCTGACATGAGCAATGGGCCGCCGCTCTCACAACCACCTTCGGGACTTTTGGACATTTTCTCACTCACTGAAGACAGGATTTAACGGTGGATTACTGGCTGCATAGCAGCAAACGAGAACCTTGTGGTTGCCTCTGTTGGTCTGAGCTCAAATCTCTGGGCTTCGTCCGTTATAATCCTGCCTACATGACCGGCTGTGGTCTTACCTGCTGACTGCCGGAGGATGCAACCTTTCCTGGCACCCTGAGGGCAGCAGGACGGCCGGACGTCGGCTTGCAGGGAGGGGGCTGAGGGCCGCCCTCACCGGGCGCCCGAGAACCCCTCCGAACCAGAATGGGAGCTCGGTGAGTTGAGCGGAATGGCCGCGAACATGCATCCGATTGTGTAACTCGCGGCTCACTTGCTAATTGGCTGTCCAGACTCATAATTGGAGATAAGTAAGCAGACAAGATCCCTCCAGTCAGTTGCCGTCCTGGTTTGCACTAGATCTTTATTTTTATGCAATGCAGAGGTCGGCAGCGTGGGGCCGTGAACTGTCATCTCAACCGGAGCTATAAATTCAGACTCCCATTGATCACCTAGGTGTGCTGTTGTTGCCGAAGACGCAGAGGTCAGCGGAGAGTCAGAAATACAAAGCAGCCAATCCATGTATTGGGCAAGCATACAAGGGAGACGGTGGTAGTAAATCTGGATTAAAGTACTGAACCGATGAGGTGCAGCAGTGAGGGGGAGAGGGTGGGGGGGGGGGCAGGCAAAGAGGCAGTGCTCTTTTTTTGTTATCTAACGATGTTTGTCTCATTGAGGAAAGGAGCTGTGGCATATTTAATTACAGCAGTTCAGACTGTTATTTAATGTCATTTATTTAAGTTTAACTTGGTGACTCACTGACACGGTGATAAACTGGCCTTCCTGTCTTAAGTCCTCTGACTTATCCGTTGTGGGAAAGGTTGACAGAAACGAGAGGATACAGTATCGCTGCTCAAGTACTGATGGTCAGGGGTGTTGGTGAGTAGGCTCTGTGACAGCTCTACTTCCATTAAACGACTCAACAATGTTTAAGAACTCTGGCTAAAGGATTATCAGGACAGGAAATTTACCACAGTTAGAACTTTATCATAGTTGGGCATTACACTAGAGAGGTCTGTAGATTAAAATGCACTGAGTTTTAGGGTGCCCTCCAATAGTAAAACACGACGACTCAAAGGATGAAAGGTGTCCCATAGAGATGAGTGAACACCTGAAATTGTTGTTGTAAACAACTGAAAGTCCTCCCCCTCCACCAGACCCTAACCTGAGCTGGTTGAAGACTCTTATCAGGGGGACAGCGTCATCAACATTAAGCCAGGTTACATTAATTGGGTTGCAGATGATATAATCTTGGCAAGTAAATGATTTCTTGGAGAGGGACCTAATGTTACAGTGTGGCCAAAAGTATGAGTATGATTTACAAAATGTAGGTTGTATGTGTTTCTGTGATTTGCATGGTCTGTATATATTTTTGTAAAAAACATTTGAAAAATGAACACCAGAAACATGGCTATTAAAAGCACAGGGAGCACGAGAGCTGCTGTTGTATAAAGCGGGTATATAAAAAGGGGTGTTTTTTAAAGAGCTCCTTAGCTTGAGAGGGGTCGCGCTGAGGTGTGGCTCAGTCAAGTGGACGTCAATGAGCATCAATGAGAGGAAGAGGGAGACCCTTACTGACTCTTGGGATGCGGTTCATGGTCTCTACTTTTGTAATTACAATGTGATTGTTTTACTTTAAACCTTATAGTGTTTTGTGCATTATTATTTCATGGGTATTGAGTGTATTCATTTACAGTTTTGTCGACGCCCAACAGTATACGTTTTAGCTTGACTACACCGCTAATGAACAACTGAAAAGGGATACGATTTGCATCTGCTGCAAACTATTGATTGGCCGGGCTGACTTGGCCAATAGAAATACACAGCATGCGGGACTTAGCAAGGATGACAAACTGTTTCTTTAATGGGCAATCTAAGAAGAATTTTGGGGTTCTGGTTGTTGATAATCTCTTTATTTGAAAGTGATCTCAGCTCGTAGACTCCTTTTGTTGATCTGCAGTCGTCATTTCTTGTGTAACAGTGTAATAGTTTAAGGCCATGCTGCAGACACAACTTAATGCTTAATCGTTATATACAGTGAGAAGTATAATGCCTGTTTCACTGATCGTATAAAGATTTAGTGATATTAATCAGTATGTGTATCTCAGCAGTCCATACAAGGCAGCATATGGGTTCTGTAGTCATGTGACACCTTCAGAATCCTCATAAAGAAATATAATGGCAAAGGTGTCTGTGTTCACTTTTGTTACATTTTCACAAATTTGGATTCTGCGGCTCATTTTGGTTCTTAAAGTCTTCGGTACCAGGATGTATGAGAGGCCAGCTGTTTGTCACTAGACTCAGATCTGTAGTCATGGGAACCTAAAGGAACCATGGGAACATGCCCTGTAACCCAGTCTCATAGGGCCTCAGCTGTGGTCCTGGTGTGCAGCGGGTTACCTCTCATTAGCAGAAACCTGCCTCTGTACCCCCCCTGCATGCTATCTGTCTTTTATCTGTCACAACGCTGACTGCCATTCTTTAAAGTTTGAATTTCTGTCTTCTCATCTCATCTTTGATGCTGGTTTCTTTTCTTTTCTTTGTCCCTGTTTTCATGATTTGATACCCTCCAATCTTTGTCCTCTACCTCTCATCGGCATAGATCTTTCAGGTGCAGAAGGTAGGCCTCCTCTTGCTGGTTTCCACCTCATTTCTTTTGAGCATGGTTGTGCGATTATCCTGGGCTTCAAATTGTGCCCAAGAAAATAATGGAAGTCTGTTATCTGTGTTCTCTTTCCTGTTTTTTCTTTTTTTCTTGTCCTCATTTCCTGTCTCTTCGTAGAAATATTATGGCTTGGACACCAAATTAGACGACCGAGCGGACAGCAAATGGGGAGATATTGAACAGTGGATGGTACAGTGTTTCTGTGCTGTGGTGACGACACTAAACACTGTGCATGTGTTTTTGTGACGCTGATGTTTCTGTCTGTAGAGGCTTTTGCAGCATGCAGAGTCTGCTTTTGAACTCCAGATAATTCCTGTTGAGCCTTTTTAGAAAATAACAGATTATAAAGAATCAAAGCTTGGCCATTAATGATAATCCACTTATTCAAAGGAGCAGGGTGCCCGTTTGGCTTTGAATCAGCCTGACCATCTGCCCCTTTGGTGTGAGACTTCATGAGGATTTACTGTGTTGAATTCATCACTTTAGTCACTGCGGTTGACTCGTCCCAGACCATCGGAGCGTCCAACCCAGCAATGAGGATACTCGTAGTGTGTGTGTGTGCCTTGTAATCTGACTAACTGCAGAGTGTTTTTTCTGTTGTTGTTGTTCACTAAAGTAATTCATTTACTGTATGTTGCAACTTGAGGTGACTGTGTTTCTGCATGAGTGCCTCAGTGATTGGTCGGCTGGAATACTGGCTCAGCGAGTGATTTGTTTTAAGAACATGCATGTCTGGAAAAGGCTTCTGGATTTGTTTATTGCAGGAATTGTACAAATGTGTTCAAATGAACCAAAAAGCATAAAGATGTAACCTGGTGCCCAATTTTGTCTACATGTGTTCATTCGGCCAAATGTCTACCATCTGATGAATGACTGGCCAAAATAATTGCAGTAAACTATATCACAATATCTAGATCCTAAAATAAAATGAAATAAAAACAGAAATTGTCAGTCTTTCAAATTTAAAATGTTATTGGCGGGAATGCAAACATGTGGTCACCACTGGGATCAGTCATTCAGTGCCTCTACCTCCCTCGTGCATCTGTCTCATTGATCTTTGACATCTCTCTCTCCTCCTTGGCACCCTTCACCTCCTCTCTTCTCTTCTCTTCTCCATGTGCCCCCCCCCCCCCCAGGAGGACAGTGAGAGATACTCACGTTCTTCACGGATACAAACGGTTTGTAGCCCCCCCTCTGTTTCCTTCTCCTCATGCCTTTCCTCTGTTACCTTGTCCTCCACCACTTGGAAAAAAGTTGAATGAAATACATGAAACCCAGTATCAAATGTTGGCCTCAGATTAATAGATTAATAATAATAATTTATAAATAGATTTAGATAATGTGGTCCAAAACATTATTATAATTAATAATAATATTTAGAATAAAAAAGTAGTTTTTTTTTTCAAATGACAAACTATGCTGAATAAAAGAGAAATTCTGGATCTTCTATGTACAGGTACATTTCTCTCTCTCTCTATATATCTATATATATATATATATATATATATATATATATATATTAGTATTTTGTACGTGGCCTTTATTAGGCGGAGTGTCCAAGTGTTTGTTTTTCCAACTGTTCCCAGTGAGGAGGGAGTGTATGCTGCCTCGAGAAAAAGCTCCTCACCAGCTTTTATCTTTTAGTTTGCTGCGACTTATTTGTGCAGCCGCTCTGAGCGCTTCTAGTTAAACATCTCTGGTGTCCCCAGCGCCCTATGGTGCTATATGGACACTCGGCCTTAGCTACTGGCCTAAGCTAGCGACACTAACAGTCAATCCTCACCAGCTTTTAGAATGTACTGTAGCAAAGCCCTGAAGTAAATCAGTCATTTTGAATTGTGATTTTTCGTTTTTTCTTTGACTTTTTATTTATTGTTTTTGCTTTGGTTTTCCACAAGAGAATTTCTGTTGATTACTTTTTTCCTCATCTTAATTAAAACAAAGGTCACATAAAATACTCAACAGATGAACAAACCATGTGTCGTTGCAGAGGGACACGTCCTGTCATCATTTACTGTTCACTGTCATTGTTGATGCAGATCACACACAAAGATCCAAACCCCTAACCATCCATTTCAATCTCTCACTCTCTCACACAGCTCTCGGACGACGATGAGCGGGCGTCAGTGGGAAGCCGGGGCAGCGTCAGGGTCAGTATCACTCAAACGGCACACGCATTCAAAATCCGGACATTCTTCATAGCTCCTTTTTATTTCAATGATTATCAAACACCTTTTTGCTTTTTCAATAACCACGATGGACCTTGTGTCTGTCTTTGGTAACTTAACAAGGTGGCACATGTTGATGATGATGATGATGCTGTGTCTTTTGCACAGTCTGATCTTGATGCGGTTGGGGCTTATGGTGGAGGGGTAAGGGTTGAACTTGTGGTGGGAATGAGTCGTTTTTTGACTAACAGTTTTATTTGAGACCTCAAAGCATGGAGTAAATCTGCCTTATCCTTGTGATGATACATCTCTCTTTATAATACAAAGCATGTTTGTGTGCTCACTTCATGGAGTGAATTAGATGGATTTGAGTTTTATATTCTGTCTTGTTTGCAAGATGAAAGTTTCTTTAAGGATTCTACATTTATATTTTGAGATTGTAGATGAACAGTTCCGATACATTTGGTGAACTAATGTGTAGGAATCAATCCATGAATGTGGACTAACTCACTACGTTTCATGTAATCCCATCAAGTGATTATGTTCGGTCATGTGCTTGTTCTTGCTGTTGTGCAGGGGCATTGACTACCTTGGAGTCACTTAGGTTTGATTTTGACCAAAGGAACACTGTGTGCCATAGGGCTATCGTGCTCCAACCAAAACACAGTGCGCACTATTTAAGGCTCTGTTATGTCTCAAAATGTTAAGCGCCATTTTTTTCTGCGCTATGTAATGTGGAAAAATTCTTCATATTCATCATTCTCATGGGCGTAGGAGATCCAGTGTATTGGACTCAGTGGGTTTACTCGCTGAATCAGTGTGGTCAAATATCTTGATGGTGAAGGGATAGTTTGGATGTTTGTTTAAGTGGGGTTATATGAGGTACTTCTCCATAGTCAGTGTGTTACTGACAGTAGATGGAGTTAGGAGAAAGCAAAACAATGTACTGCTGTGGACTGGGGAGCAACTAAACCTGTTTCTGACACCTATCAGCTTCTGTTCTCTGTCAGAAAGTCCAAAATACAAACTATCCCGTTGCATTTTCTGTCTGGTATGTGCCGTGTGTTGCTTTGGTTTTTCTATTAATAGTGACAGTAACTAATAACAATGTCGTTGCTGTGTGTATACATTCTTCAGAGAGGCGAGAATAGAATTGTACATATAGCCTGCTTTCACCCTTCACCATTCTCCCTCTCTTTCTCTCACCCTAAGGACTCAAATAAGAAGTCAAAGAAAAAGAAGAAACAAAAGCACAAAGACAAAGATGTATGTAAACATTCATCCTGTAAATGCAAAAGTGGCCCACACAGAAACAGTTTGTCACTCGTGTTCTTTGTTCGCAGAAGAACGGCTGTGACGATGATTACAGTGTCGTGTCCAGCAGGGTTAGTAGCTGTGTGTGTTGAACTGACTGTTGTAGAGTGACGGAGTGCTTGCACATTTCGAGACAACCTGTCACTCATCAGCCTCCTCTTTGTCCTGCTGTCAGAGCTCCAGACTCGGTGATGAAAGCCGAGCGTCTCGCTCCTCCAGGCTAGACCTCACGGTGCGTGTTGGCCCCCCCTCATCCTTATTGCTGAGTAGCTGTAAAATGATGTTATATCAATTCATTTTTGGTGTGATAAACCAGACACAACAGCGTTGTGTCGAGGGCAAACTCTTCTGTTGACACCATGGTGCAGATTGTAATTTGCTTTGAAAAGCAGATTTTGGTAGAAATAATCACATTGTCTTTGAGGCAAACTGCAGTGGGTGGAGCTAAAATGAAACAATGTAGCATGTCTGTTCATTATGTTTAAACCAAGCCCCCAGAAAGAGCTCTGGGTAATTAGGCAAACTTTACGTAGTGGCCAAACGGTGTAACTACAATGTCTGGGACCGTCACGAGATGCCATTAGACTCAAAAATACTTTTTTTTTTTCTCCATGGACTTGCATTGAAAGGGGCATCTGTAAACCAGTGGATAATAGTTTTGAGGTAAATCAACTTCCCAGTTGAACACTTGAAAAGCCCTTGTTTGGAGCTTGCAGCCCTTGGAGCTTAAGAGGTTAAATTGTTAGGTCCTAAAAGTTGTAAAAATGCACTTATAGCCGAATCCAGAGTAACTATCCTTCCTGGCTGGACCCAGACCTGGGAGGCGGGGTTACTGTATTGGCTCATGGATGCGGAAGGTCATTTTATACTCGGAAGTCAGAGTTTTTGGGTGGTGACGTCATAAAATATAACTACAAACATTCAAAGCCTCATTTGAAAACCTCAATAGAAGCTTTGAACGTAAAAGAAGATGACATTGGGTACAGCCATAACAGAAACCGGGCAACTTTGAGTGGTATTGGTTGTGTGTGTGTGGCCGAGATGAAACAAGATCTAACAGGTTGCTACCATGCAGGGAGGAAGACATTCTCACCAATTTAATAATCAATACATTTCTTCGCCTTTGATTAATCTCTTGAAGATGACCAAAATGACCCCATTACATGACTACGCTCCTCCACTGGTTTGTGCACAACAATGTAACTATGTGAAAGAGTGAACAGGACTTTCCAATGGAAGGCAGCAATAAGCTAAAAGTCAGTTTGAATTCTAACGAGATGAAGAACTGGCAACATTGAATAACGAAGGAAGAGCTGCTTAAACAAACAAATGGCGAAGACGTTTTCATTCATCCTTAAAGTCGTGCTAATCCTACCTGGTTTGATAAACTGGTTCTTTGGTTTAACCTAATTATTTCTACCTCTGACATATCTATTTAACTACACCTCTATGAGGTTTTTTTAAACCCAGCTTTAATAACAAGTTTCCAAACCACTAACGGCATGTGATGTGTGAGTAAGTTGATCCTGGGTGGTGGTGTGGTGTCGGATAGAATGCTGTTTGATATTGTCACCTGTGCTCCCGACCCTCAGAGCTCCAGACTGAGTGATGACACCCGGGTGTCTCGTGCCTCCAGATTAGACCTGCAGCCGGTGGGTGGCATTGCACCCAAGACTTTTCCCCCTAATACCACTAATGGCCTTTGGTGCACACTTTTATTATTGTTTAAAGTTGTGTTTATTGAAAAAAATGAGTGTTAAGATCAACTGCTTACTACGGAAGCCCTAAACGGACATAATTCAAATATTCTTTTTTTTTTTTTTTTTAAACCTGTCTCTCAAGATAACATCATTAAGTCGTGATTTTAATATAGCGATAACAAACTTAAAAAAACGTTTAAGCACTAAAACAAGCTTTACCATCTCAAGATCAGTCGAAAAAATGTAATATTCCCAACAAAAGGTTGTTTCGTTGTATTACTTGTAATGTTTGGGTCAAATCATCTCACCGTGAATGTATTCAAACAGCCCAGTACGAGCTGACAGTGCTGTGAAGTTAGTGGAAGGATACATATGTGACTAAATCTGTTTTTAAAAAAAAAAAAAAAAAAGGAGGTAACAAGGGTACAAATTCATGAGATAAACCGGAATATATTTAGTAGAAGTAAAAACACATGATGCCTCTGACCCTTATGAATTAAAGATAAAATACCACAGAATTGTGTGAGGAATACATTTTTGGGTTACTGGAAAAATTAAATGAATGATTCCTGACAATGACATATACTTGGGTTGAAGACATCTCTGACTACTTATAAACACTAACTCAAGCATTTTTACTCTTATCAATTATTATATTTTCCATTTTAAAAGTCACTATTTTCTACCGTGGAATACTTGAGGTTTAATAAACACATTGCTCCAAAATTCCTGACAATCATTGATATATTTGACTTCGTGATATCTCTGAGTAAATACATTCTGAAATGTCTTCAGATCTGAAGACACATGTAGCTATTTCAAATGTTTGACTTTTACTTTGGAAAATCTCTTAATTGAGACAGTAAATATGCTTGATTTTCAGTTTGAAGTCAGAGATGTCCTGAAGTCAAATATGTATTTCTTAAGAGAGATAAAAAGCTTGTTTGAATCATGTCCGTTTAGGGCTTCCGTAGCTTACAACCAGTGATGATGTTGATTGTTTTACTGAAGTATAATTTTCATTGAGGCATGTAGTGCGTTGCTTAACAGTTTCTAATCAAGCTTTACTGTGGATTACTTAGGAATACATAGGTGCATGTATTTTTTTTTTTGATGTATTTAATTGCCACAAGACTTCCCCGTTGTTGTGGACTCTTTGTGCTGCATTTCCCAGAGATGTCCCAGTGGAGTCAGTACTGTGACATCTTTTTAAAATAGTTCTGTGTTGAGTTCTGGGTCGCAACAATCTTTTCATCGTCAGTCCAGCCATTTGGCAAGCATGCTGATTTCCTTTTTGTTCTGCGTGTTAAAAACAAGCTACACTCATGACGTCCAGAGATGAATGTCAGGTGCAAGTTCTACTTTGGGCGAAGAGTTGTGCCTCCTTCTCTTGGCTCCTTACTCGTTCTTCCTCTTTCCTCATTTCAGGCCTCTTATGCTTCCTCTGACTTGTACAGCTTCAATGGTCTGTCCTCTTCCAGAAAACCAGGTTCATCTTTCAATGATTACCAGGTCTGTACACGGGGCAAATGCTATCGACAAGACACACACTGTGAACACTTCAAATGTCACAGCTGCTCTGTTATCTGCTAGCTGACCATTGACCCCTCTGTGGAGAGGGACAAGAGAAACGCATAATAAATCAAGTTAAATCATCCTTCATTCTTAAGTTTTTACAACCTGTTCCAAGCTGCCTCCCTTAAACCTCATCCTGCTGCTTACACTGTATGGGTGACGTGTGAGCGTACTGCTTACACTGTATGTGTTTGTGTGACGTGTGCAGAGCTCCTTGTATGAAGATGGCCTCAGCGGTGGGTCACAGCGAGTCTCTGGCTCCAGCTCTCGAGTAAGACTCTCTTGGAATTGTGGCCTTTGTTGGTTTGACTCACCTGAGAGCGGCGGGTGTGAACAGTGGTTTCAGAGTGGGAAACTAGTGTGAAATAATGAAATGTGTGAAGTTTGCTTTGGTTATGTTCTCATTTCAGACCGTCTCCTTATTTTAAGTGTTTGTTTTTTTGTTTGCATGGGAGTTGCTGTAGATTGTAATGTAATTGGATTTAAATCTCTAATATGTGTGCGTTGTTAAAATGTCATTTATATGCACATTTAAGCAGATTGTGATTCTGGAATCATTCCTCTCCAGCATGTATTTGCTACTAGTACTGTTAGTGTGAGTATGATGATGATAGTGATGCATTTTATTTAGGAAGCACTTTAAACTCAAACACGCTGCACAGAGGAGACAAAATAGAGAGATATATTTAAAAGCATGCATGTGCATGCTTCTTTGTTTTTGCCTGCAGGTGTACACAGAAAGGTAACGGTGTGTTTTCTCTGCAGCCTTTAGAGTACACTAGTTATCGCAGCTCCAGCTCCAGAGCCTCGTCCAGGGCCGGTTCGGCCCGCGCCAGCCCAGTGGTGAGCCTCCACCCTCCCAGACACCCACCCTGCTACCAGCCCGGGGTTTAGATCCCACCAGCCCACATGTAGATTAGCTTTGTAACCACACAAGTCTATGACTGAACTCACACGACAACATTTTGTTTATGTGCCAAGTGGACACCATTGGACACACTGACATAATCAGACTCTGTTCCTTCATGATGGTGACTCAGACTTGGCATGGTTTGTACAATTTGGAAGTGTGTGAAAACAAATGTTGTTCTGTGGGCAGAGTACAAGCAGGTATTTCCTGGTGGACCTGTACAGCACAGCCATTACAGGATTCATGTTTTTATGCTAGTGAGCCATTAATGGAAGCTCAGAGAAGCATAAGAAAATCACATTCATGCCCTGAATACAACTATGAAGTGTGTGTGTGTGTGTGTATGTGTATGTGTATGTATGTGTATGTGTATGTGTATGTGTGTGTGTGTGTGTGTGTGTGTGTGTGTGTGTGTTCATCAGTCCAGTTTTAGACAAGCCACAGTGCAGTGGCTGACCATTTGTCACAAGCCTGTAGCAACAGAGTGAGTTTTAACTGATGGTGGCATCTCCCAAAAAACAATTGTTTTTTTAAATATTATTTTTTGTATTTAGATGTATATTCTATCCGGTCCATTCAGCCGTTGACGATGTCCATTCATCAGTCACCGGCTGAAGAAGCAGTTTTTGTATTTATAAATGTTACTACTGTATGGTGTCCGTTTTTCACGAGAAATCATGTCTGAGAAATGTGATGTATGCATTGTTTTTAAGGGATAGGATGTAATAACATATAATGGGAAAGAAGAACACAGGTAACAAACGTGTTACTCTGCTCTGTTTTTCGTTTCTTTGTTGCTCTGTTTCGCCCCCTGGTGGCCGGCGCAGGAACACAGCGTCTCTGTTGCCAGTTTTTTGAGGAGCGCGGCCGGTAGCGGCGGCCTCCACCGGGACCTGGACGATGTTACAATTCCTGACTTTCCCGATGTGAGTCGCTTTGCCGCCGCGGCTGTGATGTGAGCTGACTTACTGTTTGGTTGCTTTATTTATTTATTAATTTTGCCACTCGTCGTTCCTGTGTTGTGCACTTCACCCTGCAAGGAGGGCTGATTGCACGCTGTGTTTGTGTCGGAGGTTAGGTCATGGGTTGACTGTGGAGACTACCAGAAGATTGGTGTGTGTGTCTGTGTGTGTTTCAGGCTGGGAGGGACAGCTGAAGTGCCCTGTTGTTTGAAGTGTTTTTTTAACACATGATCTGTTGTTGAATGGAATACTGTGTCGTTTTGTTTTGGGGATTTTTGACACCTCCCGTTGTAATTATTTGCATGGCGTTGTTTATTCGAATACATTTGTGCCTTTTCTTACTTACGTTCATGTGTATAAACTATATTGGAACACGTGTAATCACCGCTGAGCAGGCTGTAGTGAGGATTTTGGGACTTCCTCCTCCCTCGTTGGTCTCCTCGCCGTGGCCTCCACTTCACCCTCTGTTTGTTCTCACTGTTTTTTTTTTTTTTTGGTTTTTTTTGTCTCAACAGGTGGAGGACAGAGATTATCTTGAGAAGGTGAGTGGATCATCACCACATGCTGTGTATGTAGTTAGTCAAATGCTTAAAGGGACATCAGTTAGAATAATGAGTACTTTGTATTTTATTCTGATTGTGTGCTTTAGTAAGGAAGCCTTGAGAGGTATTCTGGTGATCCTTTTCTTAGTCTGATCGTAATTGTTTTCTCTCTTGTGTTTATGACTTAAAAAGGGCGTGATGTATTTTCCTTGTTTTGCCAGGATAATCTTAACTAAACTAATTGTTTTTCATCTCTTAAACAGGTTGGAAGAAAAGTTTTGCCAGGATCATTTTTTACCTGTAAAAACGGGTGGAAAAAATAGGTTCTCTAGGTGAAATTATTTGGTGTTGTTTTCCACATGTTTCTCAGATGAACCTTTTTTTTTAAGGAACTTAGAAAGAACATCCTGGCAAATCCTTTTTTTTTCCACCTGTTAAGTCATTAACACATAAAACAATTCAGATTAGACTTAGAGAATGGATCACCAGAAGTTTCCTTTGTCACTTGTCGTATTAAAAAGAAAAACACGTGTCCAAACGTGTCTAACACCATTTGTGTAATAACTGTCTTTTTCCTCAGGGATCTCGAGCAGCTTCTGCCTTAACAGCAGCAACCCTCACCTCCGTAGGCGGGACCTCGTCGCGGAGAGGAAGCGACGAGACGGCTTTTACTATAGATGCAGAGACGTCTATACGAGAAATCAAGGTAATGCTGGAGAGATGTAGCTTTCTTCTAGCTACTAGATTTCCTCGTGGATTGTGGTTTTTATTGGTCATTATAGTCATAATGTGTATTATATGGGAAATTTACTTGGAGACGCATCTAGCGGTGTCTTTGCAGAGTGCAACCAACTGAACACCCATCTGCTCACTCCTCCTTTGCAAAGACTGCTGTGAGATGAGCCGCTGAGTGCAAAACCGTGGTAACGACGTTCGCCTCCATACCGTAATAACACAACTTTGGTAGCAACCGAAGTCAGACGGAGGCTGGTGGTAGCACGGTTTAACACTCTGCGGCTCAAGTTTCACAAGCGTGTCAGAAAACTACGGTGGCCTTGAGGTGATGTAAAAACATCTCTTGAGCCAGAGTTTAGTTTGTCCCGTCTGGGCTACTGTAGAAACACGGCGTACTCCCTGTGTAGATATAAACGGCTCATTGTTAGCTAACTAAAACACAGCAATTCCTAGTTTCAAGTGATTATACGCAACTGAAAACCTTTTTTATTCATATTATATTCCATTTATGATGATAGATCCCCAGAAATGCTACATACTGGCCCTGTAACAAATTAACGACATCATATGATGAGGATACCCACATTGAGAATTTCATTACAACATTTAGAGTTTTTGAGCCATTTTGATTGCAGAAACGTTTCTTCTGTCCAGAGTCAAACTTCAGAACCCATATGGTGTAATTACTTTACAAATTGAGTGGAGAAGAGGCCGAGTCACTTCTCCAACCAACTTCATTCAACCACAAGACATGAGGGGACACAAGCAACAAACTGGATCTAACTCTTGTACTCTGAGAGGTTATATGAGGAAAGCAGTAAATGTAGCAGACGGCCTGAAATGAATCTCCATGCCGTCGTGCTATTTTTCATTCTTTCTGCAAACACCGTGTTACTTTTGTCATCGTCCTGCCGCCAAACTGTCTGCACCGTCACCTTTTCTGATGTTGTCCCACTGTGCTTCTCTGCTCACTGCTGCTGCACTCTTCACCAGGAGATTCATGAACTGAAGGATCAGATTCAAGATGTGGAATCCAAGTACACGCAGAACCTAAAAGAAGTCAAGGTATATAAGCCTGAGAGAGACCCCCAGAGCTCTCAACTCCAGACTCACTGTTCACTAACTTCCTCTGGAGATTTCAGCCTCGTTACTACCACAGTGGGTCAAATAAATTGTTTTATAACAGTGGATCCAAGATCAATACACCAACAGACAGGCTTTTGAATTGAAACACTCCATTTAGTATATTAGAAACAATACTGCTGCTCCAGACTCGGCACAAATATTGACACACACATACATTAGTATAACTGCAGTAAGGGTTCTACGATCGATGGTTATCGGCTGACAATAGTTCTCAATAGTTTGATCGGTGGAGTCCATGAACAGCAAACAGAAAATTAGATTGAAATGGTTTCAATAATAATTTGCCTTTTTTCTCGCCTGCTCTTTAATTCACTCTGAGAGCGACAACGCTGGACACAGACTCACATCTGACAAGAAAACACACTGATAGCATTATTAACACTACAAAGGATATAGTATATAAATGCCTTACTTGCCACACTGTTGGTTTTCCTCCCCCTCTGCCTGCTGTTCTGCTGGAGTTTCAATTCCCCCAATTTTTACTTGTGACGTGTAAAACATTTCAAAATCCGCCCGTCCACTATATTTATTAGAAATAGCCTAGCATCACCACTGTTTGTGCTTGCTTTTTTAAAATAATGTACTTATTCCACATGTCGGTTGTGTCTAAAAAGAAGAGAGACGAGTAGACACACACAGGCACACATAGAGGAGCAGGATAGCTAGTTGAACGCCACAGAGAAATTGCTACAAATAGACTCGGTGATCAAACTGCAGTCCTTTTGTGAGGCTCAAAGGCCGAGCCTGTGTCTGGCATTATTTCTCATTTATTTCCCCCTGGACAGATGTTTTCTAACTTGTGTGTTAACTTGCAAACTGTTCAAGATGCGTCTGCACGTTGCATGTCTTTCTTCATTTTGGTGTGTGTGCGTTAGCCTGCACATAACATTTCCACTGACAACGTTTACACAGGCTTATACAGTTGTGCAACACAGATAGATGGTTGCATTGTCTGGATTTCTCTGCCAGCTGCATCCACCTGTTACACCAAACACAGTTTGCCCATCCTATTTGATAGTATCCCAAGCTGTTATGTTCCTATATTCTGATATTGTCTTTATGTGGTGACATTAGGATGCGTTAGTGGAAGTGGAGGAGAAGTACCGTAAGGCCATGGTGTCCAATGCCCAGCTGGATAACGAGAAGAACAACCTGATGTACCAGGTGGACACGCTCAAGGACTCGCTCATGGAGCTGGAGGAACTTCTGTCTGAGTCGCGCCGCGGATATGAGGAGAAAGTCAAGGTACCGCCGGCACACAGAGGCACAGACTTTAAAACAAGTGATATGTGGCTCACTTCTATAATTGTAGGAAACCCAAATGGCTTAAATCTGGTATCTGAAGGTTTTGAATCTGTTGCCGTTAATGTAAATCAATGCTTGGCAGGTCATGTCTCTCCTTCTTCAATGCCACTAAAGTGTGATTTAAAGTACAACCTGCTAGCACACTGGTTTCCACAACTTCTCAGCCGCCTTTACATGGACCCCTCCACTCTGCAGAGGCCGACCACATCTACATGTAGGGAACATGGCTTTAACGGTGTAAAGTGGGAGCCGAGAATTCTTGCAGTTTTTGAATTGATTCTCTGCCTTCCACAAATCCACTACAGTATAAATCTACATGCAGAGACTGGAATCTTCCAGCATCCTGAATTCAAATGACAGTTTGGTTAAATATGGAAAGATTGCAGATATTAAAGTCCTGTTTGTTAGTTTCCCACAACCCTTGAATGCATCATGTGTTTTGAACACTTTTCTGACATGAGGATAAATGATCAAGTGTAAGGTGGAGCTGAATGACTGAGCATACGGATGTTATTGTTCTGTAATGACACCAAAGTAGAGCTTGATCAAGTTTTAGTTTTCTCTTCATATTGTTAATCCAGCACACAGTTAATGCTTTGGTTTAACGCTACAACCAAAGAACTTACATTGATGAGAAGTGAAAGCTGATTGGTCGTTCCTTTGCACACTACCATATGATCTGTCCAGAGATGACACCAGTAAAACAACCTGATTGAAAAATAACAAAAAGAATGTTGCATACTATGATAACTATTTACCTACTTGTTTTTATTATTTGTTAAATTCATTGAAGAATCAAAGCAGAGTGTTCCAAATAGAAAGACATAACATAACTTTTTCACCACTTACCAAGGGAGCAAAACGTGAGCAATGGAAGCTAGAAAAATCCAACACTGAGGATTTATAGAAACCAGGCGAAGTTTTTGATGTCGAGGATCTCCAACATAGACGCTCAGTCGACCACAGACTCGGGTGTATTCAGCACAAAATGGCAGCAGCAGTAACGCAGCGCCCTCTAGGGGCGGTTGTAAAAAAAGCACCACAGTTTTGTCTCTGTGCTTCTATACTCTTTGTTACAACTACATCTAATGCAGTAAAACAGCATTGTATTTTACGTAAGGACATACATCATACTGTATGTGTTACATGTCTTTCAAATGAGGACTGTATGACACCGCTCTCAGAATGACATCACACTTGACAGCGATGCAAGTAGCATTCCTGTAATGTTTCCGGATGGGGTGTGTATGAGATGTTTCTAATGAAAGCAAACGGGGTTATTGGTTGTCAATATGTCTTTGGTTCCTCACAGGAACACGAGCGTGAGAAACATGCTCACACGGTGCTTCAGTTCCAGTTCACTGAAATGAAAGAGACGCTAAAACAAAGTGAAGAGCTGCTAAACGTGAGTATGTGTCCCCCAGTGTGAACGTGTGTCTCAAAGTGGGGTGCAGGAATGGAGCCTCCCATTGGTTCAAAAGACAGATATGAAGAAAGACAAACACGTTTGTCACCTAGAAGACTGCGCTCCACGGCTTTCTCTTTGTTCACACACTGTATACATGCATGCACTGTTTTTCTCTTTTGCTTTCTCTCTCTACGTCTCAAACTTGCTTTCCTTCTGCTGCTGTTTAGGACATCCGTCAGCTGCGTATCAAACAGGAAGGCTTTGTTAGAGAAATCTCTGACCTGCAGGAGACGGTGGAGTGGAAGGATAAAAAGATTGGGGTACGGCCTCTGAGCCCTGGTGCTGCACTTTTTATGTTTTATTGACTTCATCACATTCAGCATTTACTTTTGCCGACATGAATTCAGTATCTCCTTTGCATGAAACTGACCGGCAGCTTTTTACTTTCGCTTCTTTTCACCTCTCGTACACGTTTCTTCTCACTTTCCCTCACACTTGGGGCTCAGGCCCTAGAGCGACAGAAAGAATACACAGACGCTATTCGAGTTGAGCGAGACGAGCTCAGAGAAGAGACGGTGAAGCTGAAAGACATTCTGAAGGTACTCGGTGTGTGTGATGTGTGTAGTTTTGGGAAGAAAAGTGTGACATTAAAGTTTTGAATATTATTGTCACGGTAACTAAAGCTTTAAAGGTAAAACCGAGTCCTGCGTTATTGAAGATGGAAAGTAATTACAAGTGCAAATATAAATTGTACATTCACTTCGTTGTTTCAAACATTCCTAAACCTAATATACAGCTTTTCCATTGTGACTTATTTTGAAGGTGTGTACTCTATGGAGCTAATGTTTGCCTTTCTGTTTCTTCTAGAAACATGGAATAGTACTGGGTCCTGATCTGAACATCAATGGAGAGATTGGTGAGGCAGAAGTGGACGGGTCCCCCAGTGCAGACCCTGCTACCCAACCGGCTCAGGACTCACAGACCGCCCCAACGGAGGGGAACGGCATGCTCGGTAACACTTCTCACTACCTTAAACTGTCTGAAGACTTTCATTCCAAAAAGCATAAATACAGTAGTGGTGGAACCGAAAATTCAGCAACCAACATATAAAACAAGTATTTGTCCTCTCACAATTGATATCTGATCCGAATGGTTGATGTCTAACTTTGGAATGAACTCTTCAGTTCCCAGTGTTGTGCTCTTGGAATGTCAAGTGTCTTCAACTCTGATTTTCAGTTTCCTGAAAGGATAAGTCTGGTGATATTCTGTATTGTTCTTGAGGTTGGACACTTTCAATGACCAGAAAATCTCACCACAAGGTTAACTTTGTAGTTATTCTGGAGCTTTCAATCTCCAAAGCCAACGTCGACGAGAAGTCCTTTAAAAGTGCTCCCAAAATGGAAATTTCAACATCTACAATTCGATGGCAACTGGACAAACTATCTGCTGAGGAAGATTGAGTTACTGCTAAACTGCTAAGTGGACCTTGTGGTTTAGTCAACTATTCATTTCTATTGTAAACTAATTCCATGAAAATACAAAATTATAGAGTGAAATTGATCTCAAAATGTATATTACATCATCTACAAATGAAAAATAAGATTTACAAATGTATACAATGATTTGTGTGTAATTTTGGGTATTCACAAATGTGTGTTCCATTCTTCACACGAATGCAACCTGATTTGTACGTATCCCGCGATCCGTGCGCACACATTTAACATTCTGTAAATAAATACAAAAAAATGTCACAAATATTTTTAGAAGTTTGAAAGCTCAAGAAGTGTTTTGAAGGCAAAAATGTACATAAAAAATGTATTGAGGTTGTGATGTGTGTATGTGTAAATATGTTTTACACACGTTCAAATTGCTTGGTATTTGTGTGAAGTTTGGAACACGCATTTGTGAATAATCACAATTAAGCATAAATCGTTATATACAATTCTAAATCTTCCTTTTTATATTTGTAGATCATGTAATGTACATTGACTATTTTGAGATAAGTTTCACTGCATACAAAATCGACAACGAATTGATCCCACTAACAAGTATTGTGTGGCAGCCTGAGAGATATATACATTCATATATCTATATATATATATATATATATATATATCTTCCTCTGTGCCACATAGCTCCATTGTTGTCCAAAAACACATCTGTGAGCCACATTCATACACGCATGTAAATACTCACTATAGCACCAAATTCATATGAATGCACTGTTTATTCCTGTTGGAGTAACATCTGCTAAAAACTACAGTGATCAGCCGCTTTAGGAAATGACTGAAAATGACTGATCCTTTATAAAATACGATTATGCATTCATGACCAGTTTTTAGAATGTACATCTGTAGAAGGAACCAATGAGCTTGTGCTGCAGACAAGTTGGGAGAGCCAGACAGTAGTGAGTGACAAGACTACAGCATTAGTTATTTTTAGTACTTTCATCAAATTTGTTGACAAAAAGAAAAATACAGAGAAACACCAGCCTTATCCCTTTAACAAAGATCTATCCAACGTCTTGCTTTCCTGTTCAAACTAAGATTCCACTTACAAGCTCAGCATGCTCCTTGACCCCTGGGGTTCATCTTCGTCACCTTTTTCACCCCTAGTCTTCAGTATTAATGTTTTGGCTTTTCATTTGTTTCTCTTGCACCTTTTTCATCATTTCAGCTAACACATATTAGTTCTGAATCACAACTAACTCACACATGTTAATGCATGTGGTGTAGGTGTGTAAATACTGACCGGTCGACACAGGGTCGATGGTACAAAGCTTTTGAGAACTCTTTTAGAAGCAAATAGTCTCTGTGTAAGGAACATTATTGTAAATGCATTGTAACGTATATCTTTGAGCAGCCGGCTTCTTCTCTTGTCGATCGATGTGCTGGGAATCAAGAACATAATTTTGGTGTTCCTCCGGCCTTTCTTCTTCTTCTTCTTCTTCTTCTTGGCTCTGTGCTTCTCTTCCTGGCCACTGAATCAATCAGGTGTTCTGCCTTACCTTGACTTCTGCTGATGCACTTCCTGATGAAGATTACAGTTTTGAAAATCATGTCTTGAGTCAACACTTTTTGTCCCTCCATCACCGTGTACTCTTCATGATCTCTCAGGCAACACAGAGGAGACTCCGTTGAGAAGTAGCGGAGAGGAAGAGGTCGATCCAGAGCAGCATCGAGAAATGTTTGAGGAAGAAAAAGGGAATCGCGTGAGCTGTGATGCACTCTGTAATGTTGATGGTGTGTCCACGCTGGAAACATCGAGCGAAGAACAGCCAACAGAAGAACAGACGTGCTTAGATGAGGACAAGAAGACGGCCGCAGAAGAAGACAATGTTGAAGAAAGTGTTGTCAGCAAGGACTTAAATGTTGACATTATTGACCAATCAATCACAGAAGCCAAAGATATAATCATGTGCAGCCCTGAGCTTCAAGAGATTGTAACAAGTTCTGAGGAAAATGTTCCAGAAACCCAAGCGCCTAAAGGGGGAGATTTAGAGGAGACAAGTAACCCAGGTTTAGGGGAGACAGAAACCAAAAGCAGTAGTGTTGACACACAGAGTGATGACATTAGAGAGTCATGTAACAACCTATTTGAGGAGCAAGAAAACAAACAGGAAGATGAGGAAAGTAACTTGCAAAGTACAGAATCATGTCATCAGCAAAAAGTTGCACACAGTGTTATGACAGAAAGTTTGCCTAATGAGTCCGACCCAGCCGTGTCAAACACCGAACCTCAACAAGAGCCTAAGAATGCAGAAGAGGCAGAGAACGACGAGGCAGAGGAAATATCAGGTAAATGTCAGCCTCAGGGTGCCGCTGCTGCAGGGAAGAAGAAGAAAAGGAAGAGGAGAGGCAAAAAGAAAGGAACGCATGACGATAAGAACCAACAAAAAGATGGAGCTGACCAAGAAAAAGGCAAAAAAGAAATAAACGAATCAGCTACAAGAAATAATGGGCCAACGGCAGAACCTGAACTCGACGGTTCTGCCACTGAAACCCTCAAGAAGTCAAGGGTGGATCAAGAAGAGGGAGTAGAAGCAGCGAAACCCAGGGAAACCTTTTTAACCAATGAAACTCTGAAAGAATCGGCAGTGGAACTTGTTACAGAGGAGCACGACAACGAAGAAAAGTTGGAGACGGAGAACGTAGAAGAAGCGGAACCCGTGGCAACTCCCAAGGAAGAAAGGTCGGATCATGTTACGGATGAACAGAACAAGCGACTAAGTTCGCAAACTGAAACGGTAAAAGCAGTAGAGGCAGTGGCTCCCGCTGATACCTTTTCTCATGTTGAAACTCTCAACTCCAGAACAAATGCCAGAAAGGATGAGCAACACGAGGAACAAACTTTGGAAACTGAGAAAGTAGAGGAAGTGGGATCTATAACAAGTCCTGTTCCAGAGACCAACCTCAGCACTTCTGATCTTATCGACAACTCTAAAGGTGCGGAGAGCACTGATGGTCTCGACAGAGAGGGTTCTTCCAGTGTAGATAACTCTAAAAGTGAAACCGAGATCTCAAGCACTGACAATGTCATCCACATGGAGTCAGAAATTGTTGATGGTGTAGAGGATGAAGTTGGGTCTATTGATGAGATGCAATCTGAATGTACAACTACTAACCCCGAGAACACCTTTAAAACAAGCTGTAAGGAAAACACTGAAGAATCGCATGTTCCAAGCAATGGAGACATTGCTGCTGATGAGTCTGAATCCACAAGCAATCCTGAGAGTAAGGACAGCGCGTCTGTGTCCCAGTTCTTTATCGATGTCTTCACCAACGCTTTCAAGAGCTTGTCTGGCTCAGAGCCGTCCGCAGCCGTGAACTCGGGCAGCGGTGACGCTTCCATCGAGGTTTCTGGTGGAGGTCCAGAGGAAGCGACTGAGACAGTCAGCGATGACGAGGAGCCAGGAGCAAAGACTGAGCAGGAAGCCTTTCCTCCTGACGGGGAGGATTCTGAGCTCAAATCAGACGGAACTGAAAAGGAGGAGCTGAACGGAGGCTTGAGAGTCGCAGAGGGTTTAGTTGAGTCAGACCGCTCACATGATGAAAAAGGTGACCGTTGTGACAGTGCATCTTTAACAAAAACCACCGATGCATTTGACTCTGTGAAGAGTCTGGTGGAGACTGTTGGAGTAGCGCAGGCCGAACAACTGGGTAACGTACAAAGCCAGGATCCGACAGAGGAATCAAATGTCGGAGTGTCCTCTGAAACCGAAAACATCAATACCATTGACCTGTTGACAACACCGGACTCTCCAAAAGAAGCTACTGAAATTGGGTCCTCAACGGAGCAGGACCACAGAGCTGAAGAGTCAACCGTTGAAGAGGATCCAGAACATAAAAACAGTCAAAATGACCCACATGATCCAAGCGAGACAGAGCAACTGCATGAACCCGGCAAAGACAAGTCTGAGGATGATGATTTGTCTCAACCCACCCTGCAGGACAGCGAGGAAGAGGATGAAGGCCATTCTTTTGATTTCAATGACATGGACGTGGAGGAGGCTGTAGCGACAAGTCTCCTTGAAAACCGGAGCCAGGAAGAAGTGGGGGAGGGAGTTGAAGTCATGCCGGATGAAAGCAACAATGGTAGTTTGTCAAATGAGAGTAGACCAGACGAGCCAGTTGAAAGCACGGTTGACGGGGGTAACCAGGTAGAGTCACTGGATACTGCGCCTCCAGACAACCTCAACTCTGGTGAGGACGCCTCGTCTGAAAAGGGGGAACGGGTGGAAGATGTGTGTGAAAAGCAGAAAAACATTCCAGAGGAAGAAGTGGATGTGGCAGATGAGCCCGGGCACATTGCAGAGGAAGGAGAGCTTTTGAGTGTTGGAGAGGTGTGTGCTGTTGCAGAGGACATTGTCCAGGCGGCGTCTATGCCCGTGGAGGAAGGATTAGATGCCATTAAGCTTGAGCTACAGGGCGGAGATTCACCAAAGAGAGCAGAACAAGTGGCCAGCAGTAAAGAGCCACAGCAGACAGGGAAAGATGTGAAGAAGAATGGCAAGAAAGGCAAAGGCAAGGGCAAAGAGGAGTGTAAGATGTCTTAGCTTATAGCTAGTATATAGTATAGATATATATCATTTCATCTGGCTTTGCTTAGCTGTTTACAAAGTAGTAAAATACATTTGTGCCGCACTTTGATACTTTCCCAAATGAATATACGTTTGTATATGATTTTAATTGACTCCATGTAAACTGTCTGAAGGACAGCTGTCAGTATCACAACGTGAGCTGCTTGGTGACGGTAGATCTGACTATTGGACAATACTGCACTTGCTATGTCATGTAACATTATTTTGTCATTGATGCACATTCATCATGCTGCTTGTTATGCGTCATGGATGGATAATATTGTATCACATCATTTTCTCATGCTACAATTTCAGGATTGATTTATTCATTGCATAGGTGTTCAATAGAAACACACAGATGTTATTTGGTAATTCGTTAGTTAGTGAACTAGCTTTTACATGTTCCAGCGGTAATGTTGATGGTAAAAATGCGAAGTGCTTGGAGACCCTGATCTGTTCTCAGGGAGTAATACAACTGCTGTTTGAAAGTCATTTCCATCTACAAGAATGGGAAAATGTATGACACATGTATATTTGCATTTTGTTGCACTTAATGGAAAAGACGAATGTAGTGCGTCCTCGCCGATATGCCAATAAACACCCTGCTGTTACCAGTTTGAAATGTTGATCCAAATGCATTTTTTGTAGGGAAATTGATGGAACGCAATGTGTCGGCAGTCATTCAGTCAGCACATGTACACATAGATCTCCGGTTACACCTTACTGTGTGGTCACATAGTGAGAATGTAGTCAGCTGTGTGCTCTCGTATTGACCCTCCTCTCCACAGTTTGTGCATGCTAACAACCTACCCCCCACCCACACACACACTCCCGTTCCATCTATCCCCACGGAAGCCTGCGCTGTTGCATGCATCAACTCTCCCCCCCCACCGCTCCCACCATCTCCTTGGCTCCTCCCACCCCTGGTATGTGAACTTCTTTTTATTCAAAGATGGATGGCGGCAGTTGTGATAGTTGTTTGTGATGCACGACGCTCCATTTGAATTAATGATCTGTGACCGAGACGATGTCGAGTGTCTTCTCAAACGTGTGTTTTATCTCGTAGAGATTCGTCTGAGGAAACTGGTGGATGAGCGGGAAAAAATGATCGAGCAGGTGGGTCCGTGATTCATCTATTTACTAAGACCGGCATCTGTAGTCTCAGGAATATTACAATTTACATCAGGAGCTAATATTTAATACATTTCATGTCATAGCAGCGTGTTGCAAGGCCAAATTTCTGTATATGTCCCATTGCTATTAACATTGAGGAGCCACAGTGTCACAGCAACAGCACGGCTACCTAAATGCATGTACTGTAAACGCGTTACAAAGGAAAGGAGTTCTACCTACAGGTGCAGAAGTGACTGTAACGTGATGAAATGGAGAGAATCAGGGAAAGTGAGGAAAAAAGTAACTTTCTCATGAATTAATCAGGAACTTTCTCAGTTCCTGATTAAAAAATAAGACAAATGTGGTCAAATGAGATCACTTTTTCCTCTTCCGTCTATTTCTGACAGAACAAACAATGTTCAACGCAGTAAATGGTGCTCCTGTATACTTGGAGAAAAGCCTGTGTTTGAGTGGTATTTCATAAAGGCATTTGTAGTACGACACCTGTCAACAGAACTCTTATACGATATAAAGTATTTATAAAAACACCAGACTTTGCTTGACAACCATGTTTAAGTGAAGTTAATAGAGTTCAAGGCACAAATCATGCTTTATGATTAGAAATGACCAAGAAAACCAAAAGGAAATGTCAAACCTGATGGGAATACTACTTCTTTATACTTCTACATTTTAGTTATTGGGTTTAAATCCCATGAAAAGACCAAAACAAAGAGTTGACCCTACTAACAAGCAAGCTTGATAAATCATCTTCCTCTGTTGTCCAGAAGTTACTCAAACAATATTAATGAGTCACACTGTGTGTGACGTGTTCCTTCATCAACCAAGAATACACACTCTGTAGTTTATTTTCAATCGAATCCCACACACACCCTCCTGCTGCTCTAAATACTCACTAGTGCACCAATTGTGTATTGATCCACCGCTGAAAATAGTCCCCAACAAATGCACTAGTTCTTCTCGTTTGAGTTATGTTTGCTAAAACCCTACAGCGACCCACTGTTTCTGTTTCAGGAATGACTGAGCCTTTTTAAAAATGAAACTATATATTTGTGAGGGGTTTATAAATATGAATGCCTTCAGTAGCAGCAGGGTTGGGGTATTTTCATTAGATTTGTTGACAATATTCCTTCATCAGCTGATGTGTTAATGGCTGTTTGCAGGTAAAGAAGCTGAAGTCCCAGCTGGATCCGAAGACACAGAGGAACGGCACTGAGAGCACTTCGAGCCCAGATGGTGAAATTGTTGAAAACGGCAACGATCCGAACTTGATAGAGCTGCAGAGTGAGTGAACAGATCAGTAGTTGCACTTTACCATTTCATTGTCGCCGACAACTGAAGAATATTTGCTTTTGCTAAATCTTCCCAGGGGATTCAAGCAGGCAAATAAGTGACTTTAAGTTCAAGCTTGTGAAGGCAGAGCAAGAAGTGACCGCTTTGGAACAAAATGTAAGCTGACAAGAATCCTGAATTCATAGCGTACCTAAAAAAAAAAAAAACAGTAAATATTCTCACCTAAGAAGTCTTTTTTTTTTTTTTTCTTTTGGTTTCCAGGTGACCAGACTTGAGGGTCAGGTGACGCGCTACAAGTCTGCATCAGAGAACGCAGAGAAAGTGGAGGATGAGCTGAAGGCAGAGAAACGTAAACTACAGAGAGAGGTAGAGTTCTGTTTTCTTACACTGCAAAACAAATGACGAGCCGGACCGTTGAACAGGCTCTGTTTTAATCTGTTCTCTCTCTCCCCGTGTGACCCAACAGCTGCGATCAGCACTGGACAAGGTCGATGAACTAGAGTCAAACAACAGCCACCTCTCTAAAAGACTGGAGAAGATGAAGTCCAGTCGCGGCATGGCTCAGACTCCATAGAAACTGGCTCATCTCCTGGAAAAGAGTCCTCTCGCATCTCTTCCATCTGCCTGATAGCAACCGCATGAAAAATAATCAAAAAAAAATAATCTAAAATCTTAGTTATCATATCCACAGAATAGAGAACAACAACAAGCAATGTGCCATGTCTTTGTCTGTTTTCTGTCCGATGAAAAGTCTCCGTAGCATTCAATGCACACACACCCAGAACGTACACGAGCGGGTCTTTGTGGTTGACCCTCTGCACTGCTCTGCTGAAAGGGGGAACGGGCCACGCGGAGAGTCCCGGGACGGAGCGCCACTCTCTGTTGTCGAAGACGAAGAATGCTGCACTGCACCCTGTTTTCTGCTGCCTTCATCGAGATTCAAGATACTGACTTGTCTTGCTCACATGGAGGACAGATGAATGAATAAAAGACGGATCACAGTGCAGGGAACAGTACTCCACCGTGTCCGTGACCCGAGACTGTGATGTTCAGTGTGGAGAACACAATGAGTGCTTTGTGTGTGTCGTGAATGAAAAGGCAAAATGAAGTATATTTTCCTCATTTGCATTCAAAGCCAAACTATTTTTAAAGGTGTCCATGTTTGTGGTAAAACTGAAGAAAAAGGATTACCCCCCCCCCCAAAAAAAAAACCACAATATCACATAATGTAAACAGTCCAGAAGTCACCAATGGTAGGTCCTTAGTGTGTGCCCGCCCCTCTGCTAAGACACAAGCTTCTCTCTGCTTCCTGTATCGCTCACTGGTCAGCTCTTAGGGACACACTGACCCGCTGAGACTCATTGAAGGAATGTGACGATGGGGGACTCAGAGCGAACACACTGGGGAGGAGCTGCTTCACTGTTTACAAAGCTTCAAACTTTGTAAGGGAACTTCAACAACTGTAATCTTTGTGCAATAAAAGCTCCAAACATATTGGTATGTGCACGCGAGCATTTTAGTCCCAGACTTCTAAATGTTTCCTTACTAACGTTGTTCCCCGTAAACCGAGCTTTATTCTGCCAATGGTTCCTTGGGTTTCCTACATGTTGTCATTCTTCACCTCTTGACAGCAGTTTGGAACAAGTGAGGCAGTAGAGCTTCAGCTTGTGTGTCTGAGGTTTCTAATTTCTTTATACATTCAGTAAAGTACAGAAGCTTATTGCTGCCACTGTGACGGAAAAGTCTGAAATTACAGCGTAAAAATAGTTTTAATGAGCCTTTTCATGTTGTAAGATACTTTACATGTTATAAAATATAAGAAACAAATATCCGCTTTTACAGGAGACTTGTAACATGATGCACTTTAAGTTTGCTGTAATTTTATGTATGCACATTCATGTTACAACAAAGTTTATTGCAAAAATGAACTGATTAACTATATAATAACAAAATGGTATATTATGAAAAGCATCTAGTTATAACATGAAAAAGATTATTCATTAAAACAAACTAACGCTTCAACTAAAGGGAGCAAATGTGTTTCTGTGATGGCTGCAATGTGCTGCTGTAGTTTTGCAGTAATTCAAGAAAAATCTTAAAATCCAAAGAATTCAAGACAACGCCGCAATCTTCTCTTCAAATTTGTGTTTACAATCTACAATGTTTACTCCCAATAGATTAAAATGCTTTATAATGGTCTAATATATTTTAAAGATTTGAATAACTCTTAAAGTAACACGACCGATTAACTAGATGGAGAAACTCCTCCCTGATGAAGGTGACATCGGCACAAAAAATGTGTAATAAAGCAGTAGTTATGCAGCGTGGTCTGCAGCACACTGTATGTATTAGATTCTGAAACAATACATACAATGTTAAAGAATAGTTCAAGATACATATTTGAAGGTGAAGTGCAGACATGCTCTAAGAGAAACAGGAGTGCTGTTGTAGCTGGAACACTAGCTGTTCTTGAAGAAACAGAGGGACTCTTGAAATATCATTTTTAACAGTTTGACTTTTGCTAATGCATTAAAAAAGGCTTTGGTGTTAACGGGGTGCTACATTATTTTCATCTTTATGCTATGTGTTGGCCACAAATAATTGTTATAGTTTTCAGCAAAGTGCTTCCCTGTAAATTTCGCAGCAAGAAACCACCATATAGTTGCTTTTGAGACATTAAAGGGGAACACCAACTAAATGACCAAGTCCAATATGTTATTTCCATGGCCTAAGAAAGTCCAATCAATACTTGTGAACATGAGCTGCTCTCTCTGAAACCAGAGAAAGGAAGTCTCTAACTTGTGATGTCATCAAGTAGTAAGTGTGGAGGCTGCTCAATAGACAATGAATGGGATGATTCTGTGAAACCATAGAAAGTTTTATTACTTTTTATACCCAAAAGAGCTTCATTCTATCGTAGTGTTGTGAAACAGAAAATGTACCTTTATACCCGGAACATTCTCCTGGGTGCTCAGTGTCATCTAGAACATCTCTACCAATTTGTCGTCAATGGAGCAGCACACTTTATACCACATAGTTTAGGAATAACATGTATGAATTCTGAAAATGGTTTACCTCTTTCCTGGAAATTAGCCCCATACAGGCGGCAACCTCCGGTTCTGACGAGTGAAGACCATGAGGAAGTTTCTTAAAACGTGCATTCTCTCTAGTGTCCACCAGGGGGTGACTCCTCTGGTTGTATAGAAGTCTATGAGAAAATGACTACTTCTCTTTTGATTTATTACCTCAGTAAACATTGTAAACATGAGTTTATGGTCTCAATCTCTAGTTTCAAGTCTTCTTCAATACAGCATGATGTTCATTTGGTAAATTATGGTCCATTTAGAGTAAAATAGACCATAAAGCAGGGTATGCTTTAGGGCGGGGCTTACTGTGATACCAGAGACCTTTACGGCGTCTCTACGTCATTCCATATAAGGTCACTTCTGTTCATTGGTTGCAAAAAAGCCAAGATGGCGGCAGCCAAATCGCTAAACTCGAGGCTTCAAGACAGCATTCAACAAACCAACGGATGACGTCATGGTGACTATGGCCTCATGTTGATATTTTGTTCATCCAAACGTCCACATGCTCTGTTAAAATCACATTCAACTTCCAACCCTCATCCAGGTTTGGTGAACTGGCTGCTGGATAACGTTCCGTCCCGTGTAGTTGTGCTCGACTGGCCGTCACAGTACGTCCGCTTCTGGATGCGTTGGACCATTCGGCGCCCGTAAAAGTCCCGATAATCGTCCGGGAGCTCGTCCAGAGTGCGTAGCGCCCTCTCCAGCGCCTGAAGGGCCCGGGTCGCGGCTGCGGGGTCTTTGTTACCATACGGGTCCTTCCGGTCATAGCTGTCGGCAGGTAGATGGCGCCAGAACACATTTACGCCCACACCGAACTGCAGGGCCAGGGTGTTGTGGAACCACAGCGCTGAGGAAAGCAGGGACACCCTGATTATTTCAAGTCCTTCAAATATGAGAAGCCAAGTTACTGTAGTGTGCGGTGTGTTTCCAATACGAAGCGTCCACCGGGATTTGTGAGTCACAAGAGTTTGGTGTGAGAGTTACATGAGAAGCATGACAGTATGATGTCATATATCTAGTAGGTGCCATTGCAGGAGGACTCGCTTAATGTGGACAGTTTTACTTACCAGGGATAAAAAGTAGATCCCCTGGCTCCAGCACACACTCGTATCTCTTTGCCTTCACAAACTCAGGAAACTGATTCAGGTCCGGGGAGTCGATGTCCAGCACCTCCGATTTATCACCTGATGGGTTGAATTAAAATGAAAAGAGGCACTATAATATTATAAACCATAACACACCCATTCCTAGTGGGGTTGATACAGCATATTTTGAGCAATCAAACAAACTGGCATCTTCGCACAGCCACTTGCCTGACAGGTAGAGGTGCAATGCATCCTGGGGGCTGTAGAGAGCCACTCTCTTCCTCCCCGTCACCTGAGCCAGCAGGTTGTCCATCACCTGAAGGAATGAACCGCAAAGACCAGAAGAGGGAGAGTTTACTGAGGCTACCCACTTAGAAACTCAACATTATTTCCTGTGAGAGATAAATTAAAGTATTGAATTAGCACTTGTGTGTATATATATACAGTTGTGTGAAAAAGTGTTTTCCCCCTTCCTGATTTCTTATTTTTTTGCATGTTTGTCACACTTAAATGTTTCAGAACATCAAACAAATTTAAATATTAGACAAAGATAACAAGTAAACACAAAATGCAGTTTTTAAATGAAGGTTTTTATTATTAAAGGGGAAAGAAAATCCAAACCTACATGGCCCTGTGTGAAAAAGTGATTGCCCCCCCCCTGTTAAAACATAAATTAACTGTGGTTTATCACATCTTTGGAAAGCTGAGTTCAATTTCTCTAGTCACACCCAGGCCTGATTACTGCCACACCTGTTCTCAATCAAGAAATCACTTAAATAGGACCTGCCTGACCAAGTGAGGTAGACCAAAAGATCCTCAAAAGCTAGACATCATGCTGCGATCCAAAGAAATTCAGGAACAAATGAGAAACAAAGTAATTGAGATCTATCAGTCTGGAAAAGGTTACAAAGCCATTTCTAAAGCTTTGGGACTCCAGCGAACCCCAGTGAGAGCCATTATCCACAAATGGCGAAAACATGGAACAGTGGTGAACCTTCCCAGGAGTGGCTGGCCAACCAAAATTACCCCAAGAGCGCAGCGACGACTCATCCAAGAGGTCACAAAAGACCCCAGAACAACATCCAAAGAACTGCAGGCCTCACTTGCCTCAATTAAGGTCAGTGTTCATGACTCCACCATAAGAAAGAGACTGGGCAAAAATGGCCTGCATGGCAGAGTTCCAAGACGAAAACCACTGCTGAGCAAAAAGAACATAAAGGCTCGTCTCAGTTTTGCCAGAAAACATCTTGATGATCCCCAAGACTTTTGGGAAAATACTCTGTGGACTGACGAGACAAAAGTTGAACTTTTTGGAAGGTGTATGTCCCATTACATCTGGCGTAAAAGTAACACGGCATTTCAGAAAAGGAACATCATACCAACAGTAAAATATGGTGGTGGTAGTGTGATGGTCTGGGGCTGTTTTGCTGCTTCAGGACCTGGAAGACTTGCTGTGGTAAATGGAACCATGAATTCTGCTGTCTACCAAAAAATCCTGAAGGAGAATGTCCGGCCATCTGTTCGTGACCTCAAGCTGAAGCGCACTTGGGTTCTGCAGCAGGACAATGATCCAAAACACACCAGCAAGTCCACCTCTGAATGGCTTAAGAAAAACAAAATGAAGACTTTGGAGTGGCCTAGTCAAAGTCCCGACCTGAATCCGATTGAGATGCTGTGGCATGACCTTAAAAAGGCGGTTCATGCTCGAAAACCCTCCAATGTGGCTGAATTACAACAATTCTGCAAAGATGAGCGGGCCAAAATTCCTCTACAGCGCTGTAAAAGACTCATTGCCAGTTATCGCAAACACTTGATTGCAGTTGTTGCTGCTAAGGGTGGCCCAACCAGTTATTAGGTTTAGGGGGCAATCACTTTTTCACACAGGGCCATGTAGGTTTGGATTTTTTTTCCCCTTAATAATAAAAACCTTCATTTAAAAACTGCATTTTGTGTTTACTTGTGTTATCTTTGTCTAATATTTAAATTTGTTTGATGATCTGAAACATTTAAGTGTGACAAACATGCAAAAAAATAAGAAATCAGGAAGGGGGCAAACTCTTTTTTACACAACTGTATATGCCAATAAGGACAGCACATCCAAATTGCATCTTCATGACATCGTAGTCCACCGTAGGACTTGGAAAAAAATAAAGTATAACTAAATGCAGGGCGCTCACGTCGTAGTGCGTCCACAGCTGCAGACCACAGGAGCTGATGCGGAACACACTGGAGAAAAACTGATTGGGTTCAAAGAACTGTGGGATGTGAAAGTCCTCCGCCATGTCCGGGAACTGTTTGCTCAGATCAGCAGGTTCCTGAGAGAAAGACATTTATATTCCTGGTCAAGAGCTTTCGCCGAGTTGGACTGAAGACGGTTTTTGGTTGTTTTTTTGCCATAAATACAATGTTAGTTGATGCACAATCTGAAAGGTACAAAACCTAACCTAGCTCTATCTTCACATATTTCATAGATCTTCTTAATACCTTTCGAACGTCCTCTCCCAGTGATCGAAGATAATAGCTCTCGTCCTAACATAAGATCAAGGAAAGAGTGGCATTAAAAGACACTCACAACATACTGTACATTTATTTATTTATATTTTTATATATATTATGATCCTTACCTCACACAGGAAGAAGTCGGAGTGCTTTTTTTCAGATGCCCTTTTCACAAACTCATTGAATGGCAGAGTCCTGTAAATAAAGATGTGTAGCTGAGAACTCTGCAGAGAAGGAGTATTGATCAGAGAGAGAGAGAGAGACAGAGACAGAGAAAGAGAGACAGAGAGAAAGAGAGTGCGCTCACTTGTACGCAAAGTTTTTGTGCAGGAAGTCCATCTGCGGCACAGTGGACACGTGGATCTTCACTTCCTTGTCTCCCCCTCTCTGTCCCAGATACTCCACCGTCCACTTCTCCAGGCATGGTCCGAGACACGTGCCTCTCAGGACGGCTGGTCTGCGCTGGGAACAAATCGGCGTACATTTAGCTGTAGATGCACATCTGTACACTCTGTCTGATGGCAAATAAATGTACTCCAGGATCCAATATCTTACATAACATTATATATAACATAAAGGGCCACTCCAACAATTCTACACATGAAGATAACTTTACTTGTCGTGGGGAGTACTCGTGCTCAGGCTGTCATTACAGTTGTATAATGCCCTCTGTGGAAAATAACCCTGATGATGTCATCAGACATTTGGTTTTAAACTGAGGTCATAAGAATTTGAAAGATGTGGATGTTTACCAGGCTGGAAGGGTCTAATGAACAGGTGCCAACGCAAAACTACTTAAGTCAGGACATCTCAACGTTACATCAATACCATTCTTTATTTAACGTGTCTTTTTATGAGCGTGCAACTCCAAAAAACTAGAGTAGCTTTAAGACCCTGAACAAAGTGTCAGATAGTGGATTCTGCATGACAATAAATATTTCTCTGAAATGAAACTGTTTTTCCAGTGTTTCTGAACAGTTCATGTACACATTGGAGAGCAGCGGGGAGCATTACGAGGCAAATCTCTAACTTGAGATTGTCTTAAGGCTGCAGCTCATGATTATTGTCATTATGGATGAATCACTTCATCAATGTATCAAAAACACTTTAGTCTGTCACAGAGTGGTGAGAAATGCCCATCACAGTTCCCCAGAGCTGAAAGTGCCATCTTCATCTCAGATTGGTAGTTTTATCTAACCAACGGGCTGAACCCTAAAGGTATTCAGTTAATAGTGATCTAAACACAGACAAGCAGTGTGTTTGCTCAGTAAATGACTGCAATGATTCATGAATTTGTAAGTGATTGATTTTCTATGAACTAACCTGTCATTAGCTAATTCTTGTCAACATCACCAGTAGACATAATCTGAGACATTGTCTTGTGTACCAGGATAAGCAAAACCTGACAATGTAAGCTGAAACAAACAAGTCTAAGAAGCAGCAGCAGTCAGGTAAGGTTACAGCAGGAGAGTGTCGTTAAGCCGTGTGGACCAACACTAGCTGCGCGGGTGTATCTTACCTCGGGATAAATATCTCGCAGAAACACGTCCTTATCTACTTCTGTAAATATTGGCACAGGTACTTTTTCCTGCAGCTCCATTTCACATGATTTGCTTTAGAAATGCACGAGCTGGTGAGAGTAAACAGCTCGTGAACTGAACGGGCGTCACATTGTTAGTGTTCCCCGTCGAAACGAAAAATGACGAAGTAAAAGTCAGCTGTATAAAACAACAGTACGGTATGTTAGTTACAAAACAATGTCCATGGTTGGTAGATACACAAATTAATTATATTCCCAGAATGTTATTGCATTACTGTCTGTATTTTTAATATTTGTTATTTGTTCCTCACCGGAAGTTACAAGCACAAGAACCAGGAAGCTTCCGAGGGGGGAAAAAAATATGGCGCTGCCCATGTTGAGAGGTTGTCACAGGTTTCCATCAACATTAAGCTTTACTCGTCTATGTGTAAATGAAAGTATCATCCTGAACCGGTCCGGTAAGCGGCGGCTACCTTCTCCATCACCTGCTGCTGTGGTAGCAGCGGTCCGCCAGTACAGCTCCGACCGCGGCGGACAGAACCAGAACCAGAAGGTGGTGGTTGTCGGCATCCCGAATCCTTTTATCTGGTTTCGCACCCGAATATACTGCTTTCTGATCCGGGCTTACTTTGATAAAGAGTTCAGCATTGAAGAGTTCACGGAGGGAGCGAAGCAGGTCTGTAAAAACCTGAAAATATATGGTGTTAACGTGTTGTGAGCTAGCTACAACTGCTCTGAACGCTATAGTATTCATTGAACGTGATTTATTATATTCATATCCTCAATTAATACCTCGTTAATTCTGTTCTGTTGTTGTTGAGGACATTCTGTTAACTCTTGCAGGCCTTCTCCCATGTCTCCAGACTGTTGTCACAGTGTCAGTATAAAGCTTTGGAGGGGCTCGTGGCTAAAGACGTAAGTATGGGAAGCCAGCAAGTCCAAACTTATTATTCATTCTCTAACTTAAAAAAAAAAATATATATATATATATATATATCAACATATCAATACATTGTAGAGACACATATTTCAGTTGATCATATTGGAAAATCTTAATTTTAACGTATTGCTACCAAACATAACAGAACAGACTTTTTGGTATGTTAATCTTGTATATAACGGGTGTGATCTCGCTGCTCAAGTTGAGCTTTATCTAATTTCCATGTCTTTGCAGTTGATTGCAAAGCTGGAGGAAAAGTGCAACGCGCTGCCATCGAGCCACAAGAAAGCTCTGTCTGCAGACGCTGATGAGATCATGTATACGACACCTGGAGATGTGGGGATCCACTATGATGATAATGGTCAGCATGAAGTCTTTACCTCCCATGAAAAGACACAAACCAATGAATTGATCCGACTACCAAATACTGAAATAGTGTGTATCAGAGCCTGATATATATCGTCTTCCTCTGTAATATAGAGCTCCATTGTTGTCCAAAACTATTAAAAACACACCAATGAGCCACACTGTTTCACTGGGTGACATGTTCCGTCATTACCCGGAATACACACACTGTGGTTTATTCTGACTCAATCCCAAATGCACCCTCCTGCTGCTGTAAATATTCACCAGAGTACCATGGGGATTAATCCACAGCTGAAATTAGTCCCCAACAAATGCATTATTTACTCCTCTTTGAAATAACCTTTGTTAAATATTATAGTGCCCAGATGTTTTGGTAAATTGCTGAGGCTTTTTTTTCAGTAGGAACCAATGGCCCTTCCCAAAAATAAATAAATAAATAAAACAACTTTACTGGGAAAGAATGAGGGAAACAACAGAGGAGGGATCCCTCCTGCAGGACGGAACGGACAGACATGCAATGGATGTTGTGTGTTTTTTGTGCTGTGCTAATCAGTTCTGTTTTTCCAGGGAGAAAGTTTGTCAGTATTCTGATGCGTTTCTGGTATCTGACAAGTGCACATCTTCCTAACGACACCATGGAGGGAACCCGTGTCTTCCAGGTGGACATCGGTGGAGAGGGAGAAGCAGAAACGAAGAGGCTCCTAACTGCAAACTATGAGTAAGCATATCATTTCTGTCAGGAGTGTAATGACTCGGGCATATAGAATGTAACTAAGCTCTGTGTGTATTAGAGTATTAGTGCTGATCTTTCTTGTCTTTTCTGACAGATTCCAAAGGGAGTTCACTAAGGGAGTGCCTCCAGACTGGACCATTACGAGGATAGAGCACTCCAAGCTTTTGGATTAAGGTAGTTTTGATTTGTGGCAGTTGTGCCACTGGAAACGAATCAAAGACATGAAATCGCCCTCAGTATTTGCTTTCATTAAATCGAGTAAAACAAAGCAGCTCAAGGTAATCCACAGAGGGAAAACATGTCTCATCGCCTCACTGGGAGGTCAGAGGAAAGCACCAGCACAAACTTGGATTCACTCACTATTCACTGTAGAAAAGACACATGAGCCGACTCATCTATATCATAGAGACTGCAGAGATCTGTGTGCAGTTAACAGTGTTATACCTCAAAACAGTGATCAGAACTAGGCTACAGCAGGTTTGTGATCTCTTGAACTTCTTATTTGAACTAAAACTATTGTGTTTATATGTAGGGCTGTGTGGTATAACGGTGTTACAATTCAATCTGCCAGATTTGTCTCCACACAAAAACATGTCTTTCTTTTTTTTTTTAATCTTTTTTTTTTTTTACCCCACACAACCTGTTGCAGTAACCCGACTCTGAAGTACATGCTATATATGTACCGTCTTTGCAATGATTAAGGCAGCTCGATGCAGCTGCAGCAGACCCTTGATTGTTTTATTAAAGATTTGAGAAATGAAAAATGTGCACAGTTATTTTTTTAATTCCTAATTCTTTTTTATCTATTCTAACAATTGAAATAAGGAAATGTGTGCTAAAACATATAAACATTAATGAAGAATACGTTAAGGGCATTTAAAAATTAAATACAAAATCAATGAAATGAAAAATAGCATGGAAGAAAACCAGAGAAGAAAACACGTCAAGCTTCTAATGTGTCACTCGCTATCTGCTCTCCCATTGGTGTATTTTCTCAAGTGCTCTCCTCCCATTGGCCGAAAACCGTGCCAATCACTACCGTTCGTGTACTATGTGGTTCCTGTTGGGCGGGTTGAGCCGGTGAGGACGACAGCCCGTGTGGTGTCTTACTACTGCGAGGAGTCGCAGAATGAGAACGAACACATAGAGTTGAACACCTGTGATATCTAAAAACCCAGAGTCAGAGTTGAACCATGAAACTCGGCACTGTGGCCTTTTACGGGTTTGCTCTGGGGCTTCTAGCGGTTGGCCTGCGAGAGTTGCTGACTGGCTTCGAGGAGAACAGATGCAGCATGACCTATATGTTTGAATACCCGGAGTACCGGGTGAGTAGCCCGGCTCATTATTCCACTTAACGCCTCATAACATACGTCAACCACAAACTAGCTAGTTACGTTGTAGCGCGCTTTCGAGCATAAATGCTAAAACAAAAACAAAGCTCCAGCATCTTGCTAACGTTAAATGGCTCGTTCACTTCAACACCGCGAACAGAAAGTGTTTCAGGCTGAACAGATAATATCACTCATCCCTGTCGAGCGTCTTTTAAGCTGACTAGTTATTTCCTGAATCCTGCTAACGTTAGCCGACAGCTGGTACCGGTGGGTGTCGGGTTGTGTTGTTGCCTCTCAGCTCATGTATTTCCTCAATGGCTTCTTCACACACCTGTCTGGTTGGCGGTGTGTGTGTGTGTGTGTGTGTGTGTGTGTGTGTGTGTGTGTGTGTGCTTGCGTGCTTGCGTGCGTGCGTTTGTTCAGTACTCGGATAACTGCTGATCCTTGAGTCCCCTCAGCTGATGAGCAGGTTTCTTTAAAGACACGGACAGCTGAAGTTAACGTTAGCTTACATTAGTCATGCGATGTCGGTCGCCCTCCTCTGCTTTATGCTAACTAATGTGTTCATCTGGCCAGAAGTGGAGCACAGCTGCGGGCGATGCACAATATGGGCATCGACCTTACTTCACACATGAGTCTATGCTTTGTTTTGTTTTGTTAGGGAGAATATAAAGACCAGAAACATATCTTTATCTTAGTGCATGTGGTTAAAGGACATGGGCTCTTGAATCAGGGCTACCTCAATGCTAGCAGAGCCTGTGATGAAGACACAGGGCAGATGAGAAAATCCATAATTATTCAGTAAATGTTCCTGAAGTCTGAGGTGAAAGCCAAAGATTTGATGTTGCTGACATATCAGTGTGACAAACCATGGTTTGAAATCAGTTATTGTGGTTATTGTAATATTGTCTGGTCTGCTTTTAATATGTCCATCATACTTTCACACGCCCCAAGTTGACGTCCAACACCTCAAAATACTCATTTTGCAGTAATAAATACTGGATAAAAGCAGTAAGCACTCTCATCCAGAAAAATATTTTTTGGGCAATTTGGCTTTCAAAAATATTTAAATGATTTGTAAATAATCGAAATTGCTGCACATTAATTTTCTCCTAATCGACCGCTAGATTAACGAACTAATCGTTTCAGCCATAACCAATATGGCCCAGCCCCAGATTTAGTCCTCACATGTACCGAACAATGTACTGTAACAAAGTCCGGACACCTCTAGTACATACAAGGGGTCAAGTATACCATGAATGTAACTTCTCATTATATCTCACATGAAGCCAGAATTAAGCGCAGGTTTTTAGAATATTGCAGGTGAGGTGCACAGCGAGGGAGGGAGGTGTTGTCACCCAGCTGGAGAGTAAGATGAACAAACTGCTGTAGTGTCACCTGATGCCTTTACAAGTGTGACACAAAGGTTTAATGAACTGTCTGAAGAATGATGTGGCCGTGGGACTTCACCTCCTAACCCGGTGTCTGTGTTGGGTGTTGGCTTCACAGCGTGTGGCTCTGCCTCGCCGGGTGGCCAGACTGTACCCAGCGTACGGCCTCTACCTCTATGGGGAGGGTCTGTACGCCCAGGAGACCCGCGCTCTCAAACTCACCGGGGCCCCTGTGCTCTTCCTGCCTGGAAACGCAGGCAGCCACAAACAAGGTAAGTGCATGCTGATAGTTTAGGTTTAAGCAACGGGAGCAAACAAGGCAAGTGGTAGTTGTGCGTTTCAGCTTTGGACAGCAACGGCATAAGAGGGTGGAGGTGGATTTTTATTCAACAAGTGGATGTGCTGAGGTTGTTTGAGGATGTGTGGCTTCATGCTTTTTGTGGATTAGTCTCGACCTGACCTGATCTACCTGCAGGCAGACTGGATTGTCCTGCACAATTTTTCACACAAGCTTTCAGTTTTTTTAAGGCAGTGGATGTGAGAGCTTTACCTTATCACAGAAATCAAGTTAGTTTTGTGTACGCTGTGCTGGACTTCACATTAAACGTTTTTTTTTTGTGATACGGTTCTTGTGTCATTTTTAAGGACATGTACACCCAGAGCTAGATACTTAATTATTCCAATTGTACTTGTCAATTAAAGGATGAGGTTGGTGACAATATTACTATTAACCTATTAAAACTCAGGCAGCAACCTCGGGTTCTGAAAAGTGAAGACCATGAGGAAGTTTCTTAAAACGTGCATTCTCTCTACTGACCACCAGGGGGTGACTCCTCTGGTTGTATAGAAGTTTATGAGAAAATCACTCTACTTCTCTCTTGATTTATTACCTCAGTAAACATTGTAAACATGAGTTTATGGTCTCAATCTCTAGTTTCAAGTCTTCTTCAATACAGCATGATGTTCATTTCGTAAATTATGGTCCATTTAGAGTCAAACAGACCATAAAGCAGGATATAATGTAGGGCGGGGCTACCTTGTGATTGACAGGTCACTACCGCTGCCAGATCCGTAAACAGCGTCTCTACGTCACTCCTCCACAGTCCTAATATGGTCACTTCCGTTCACTGGTTGCAAAAATTCAAGATAGTGACGGCCAAAACGCAGACCGTGGTTCTTCAAAAGCTCAGTCCACAAACCAATCCACTTCTTCTATACAGTCTGGTAAAGCCACATCAGTGAGCCGCACTGTTGCACCGGGTGATGTGCATGTATCCAAAGCCTGATATATCTTCCTCCTCTGTGCCATTGAGCCCCATAGTTGCCCAAAAACTATTAAAAGCACATCAATGAGCCACTCTGTAGTTTATTTTGAGTAAATCTCACATGCACCGTCCTGCTGCCATAAACACTCAGTAAAGCACCACATTTGTGTTAATCCTCTGCTGAAAGTAGTCTCTGTAGAAACACAATTGACTCCTGTTCATGTAACGTTTGCTAAAAACTACAGAGCTCAGTTGTTTCAGAAAATGACACAGCCTTTTAAAAACAATCTTATTTGTGATCCATTATGCCCTCAGTAGGAACATGTGTGCTTGGGTCTGAGTGCCACAGACGTACAGTAACACATTGTATTCTATATTATAGTTCCAGTTCAATTGCATATGTAAATACTTGGGGAATTAAACCTGGACCCTTTTGTTGATATAGACTGTACTCGTACTCATAACTCAGTAAAGCTCTAAGTGATACAAATCCTTTCTAAGATGCTGCCGCCCCCCCGTTCTATCTATCAGTTGTGTGTAGGAGGAGAACACCCGCGCCTTCCTTCATGTGAATACAAACCCATCGTGCTGTTACACTGTGGTGTTTGTGATGGTGGTCCAAGCTCTCTGTTCTTCAGCTGTTTCTTGGCTCACGTTAAAACTCCTCCATCCGATGTATTTTTAACAGCTGGTGTTCGACAGGCTTCCCAAGTTACAACAGCTCGATGAGGTACCAGTGTCCAATCAGAGCAGGTGGTTTTAAGGCTCTTCCCTACAGGAAAATGGTGCCGACTCTGTAAATTGAATGAGCTTTTTTATCTTAGCATTAAGGAGAGAGTTTTCTTTTTAGGCCACCAACAGTCGCCCCGAGGATCCAAAGAAGCTCAAGACGTGATGACTCTAATCAATAATTCAAAATAGTTACAAAAATAATTAGCATATAAGAGCTATATATAAATACTTTTTAAAATAATAATATATAAATAATTAGTGCAGCATCAATGCTGAGCATATGTGGTGGGGATTATAGTGGGCCCAGCTTTGACCCTCACATGTGTAAGATGTTATTAAACATTTTGTGCTCGATGCTGTCTGTAGAAAACACACGCCATCAAAATGTCTTCTTCTCCTCACCCAGCTCGCTCCCTGGGCTCGGTGGCCTTGAGGAAGGCCGAGAACATGGAGGGCGGTCTCCACTTCAACGTGTTCACCGTGGACTTCAATGAGGAGCTGGTGGCCCTGTACGGCGGCAGTCTGCTCCGGCAGACCCACTTCCTGCATGAGAGCATTAAGGCCATCCTGAGGCTCTACAAGGTCGGACAGGGTTCTAGATACATATCGCATTTCATCAGCTGCTACATTTAAACTTTAAGGCATATAATTAATCTCTCTGACTTGTAAGTCTTGCTTTAGTAAAGAAGCTGACATGGCAACAATAGCTAATTATAGCCAATGGTAACAAGTGCAATCAGAATGCATCGTCAGTAGAAAATATTCATACGTTTATCAACTCGCGTTCCTTTTATTTTGTAACTATCTGGTAATCATATAACCCTAATGTTATTATAAGTGGGTTAAGTTTCTAACTAATCCGTTTTCTATTTTTCCTGCTCTCCAGCACCTGAAGACTCCGCCTCAGAGTGTGGTGCTTGTTGGTCACTCCATGGGAGGAGTGGTGGCCCGGGCGCTCTTCACTTTGCCCCGCTTCAACACCAATCTGGTCAGCCTCATCTTCACCCAGGCCTCCCCCCACCTGGCTCCGGTGCTGGCCCTGGACCCGTACCTGCTGGGTAAGGAGAACTCTCATGCTGGTCTCCCAAATGGTACATCGACACTTTGTGCTCCAAGATGTGTCCGAGACTTCTTCGTACTTTTCAAGCTCATAGCTGTAACGTCAACTTTGAATTCAGATGACTTAACTTTGTTATAATAGGTAACTCTTCTGCTTTAAAACGTCTAAAATCGACTAGACCTATGTTATGTATGTTGTTTAGCTTTGTAGTTACATGATCGCTGATGTTCCCAACAAGCCAGAAGCTCTGGTGAATGGACTTTTTATTTATTTTTAAGCCACATCTTTACGATACACGTTTAAGATCTTTGTGGTTTTTAACTATATATTTCAAGTTATCAGAAAAACAAGCTGAGCTAAAGTTAGCGGTAGCTCGGCTCGCAGCCCCTCCAGGACGTTCTGTGTGTGCTGACCAGGGACAAAGAAACACAGACTTTTAACCTGAAATGTCAGTGTGTCCGTTTGTTTTGGAGAGGAGACCTCTGCGGATAATTTGACTGAATAAGCTGACTGCAATAACTCCCACAATCCCTCTTCTTTTGTCTTCTGTCTCTGTGCTTTATGTAGATTTCTACTCTGCAGTGAGACAGAAGTGGGTGAACCAGGCGAAAAAGCTCAGGAACGTCACAGTTCTGTCTGTGGGGGGCGGTTACCGTGACTACCAGGTCCGCTCCGGCCTGACATCCCTGCCTTGTACCCCAGGAGACCCCAATAAGTTGTCCCTAGTGGTAAGTATTGTTTAGGGAATTTATTTAGTGGAACTTTTCCAAGAACCCTGGAACGTTTTTAAGAAAAGAGGAGCTTTACCTGAAAGGTAAAGAAAAATAAGTAGTTTTTTCGAGTTTGTAATTCCTGGAACTACTTGAAGCAAAAGAGGTCAGTGTTTGATTCTGCACTGCTCTTTGCTTTTTGTTTCAATGTCTTCTTGTTTTTTCTCAAGGCCACTGCAGTTCCCCGGACTTGGGTGTCCACTGACCATCTGTCCATCGTTTGGTAAAAGACATGGCATGACATGGCAGACTGTGTATTTCTTTCGAGCTACATTTAAATATAATGCAGATTATTAATATGCAGTGTATATGTCTTTGTGTTCCAGGTGCAAAGAGCTGGTCCTCGCTACTGTCAGGGCATTCTTTGACCTCATCGATCCTGAAACCAGACAGGTCAGAATAACAAACACATTTTCAAATGAATGCGTCTGTGAAAAAATACTTTGTGACGAAAAATGGAGGGATGTTGTCACAGCAGACAGACGAGTTGTAAGCCCGTGAAGTATTACATCTCAGATAAGGTTTGCGTCACAAGCACATGCCATCTGTTTCTAAGCTAACCAGTGTGTTGTTATTAGTTCACAGTAAACCCAGAGAAGAAAATGGCTGTGCTAAACCATCACTTCATCAGACACCCTGTCAGGATGCTGGGAGAAACTCAAGACACCTCCATCTCCATCTTAGGTTAGAGAGAAACACTTACCCATGGAGAGGCTGGAATAAACAGAGACACTGTGCGAGTAGCTTTCATTGGGCTTCCTGTCCATGTGCTTTTAAAGCCATACCTCCACATGTGTATTCATTGTACTGTATTATATTTGGAGTTTCACTGAGTCTTTAAAGCGAATGAATGTAGTTTTGATTGAGTGACACTATTAAGGAACCACTCGTACCTGTGTCCTGTTCTTTTCCCCTTTCCCAGATTTTCCTGAAGCATGGAGTGAAGTGAACACACTGCGTCTGGCTTACAGCACACCAAAGGTACCAGACTCTGCACCAATATATTAAATGGGTCATTTACATATTTAAGAAAACAAAACCGTGATACAGACAGAAAACTATTTGCCACGTCTTCAGTGTTGCTCTCTGTCCACAGGAAGGACAGGTCAAATACTTCCTGTTTGCCCTGTCGAGTCGCAGGAAAGCCTACAGCCATTTCTACTGCCGGAGCAACAACCTGGTGAGTTTTCAGCACCGTTGTGCAGATTGTCCATTTGGGTTTGAGCTAAAACCTACAAAGCTCCATGTCAATAGCCAAGTGCTAGACCACCCAATCGCCACCCATATCTTTCATTTGTTTAGTACAGAAGCCCAGAGATGGAAGTGAGATAAAAACTCTTTCTGGTGATCCATTTTCCATGTCTGTTTGTTTTTCTTCCATGACTTAAAGGGACAGTTCACCTAAAAATCAAATTTGCATATCTTTCCTCTTCCTTGGAGCGCTATTTGTCAATCTCCATTGATTTGGAGTGAGCAGCCAAGTGTTGGAGATATCGGCCGTAGAGATGTCTGTCTCTTCTCCACAATAATGGAACTAGATGGCGTTCTACTTGTGGTGCTCAAAGTCACAAAATAATCCATTAAAATACTCGACAGCAAAATAATCCATTAAAATACTCGACAGCAAAATAATCCATTAAAATACTCGACAGCAATATGTCTCTCCAGAAATCATGACCTGGCTACTGAAGAAAATCCACAGACCATGTTGTGGGCAGTTTCATGTAGAAACTATGGTTGAAAGGAAATAGTTCCTGTTTTAGACTTTAACTTCTTTAAATTAGTATTTCATCTGCCTCCTGTTTTCTCAGATGAAAAAAGTAACATAGATAGATGATGCTAGAAAAACCATTTTCCTCACCAAAAGTGAAGATGACCCTGGTAAAGTGCATTTCCACCTGTTCTTAAGTCATTAACACATGAGAGTAAACTATTTAGATCACAATCAGAAAATGGATCACCAGAATTTTGGGGCTTTCGTGGTTCAGTGATTCATAGAGATGAATGTACTGTATATGAACGATTTGAAGTACAAAAGCCACATATTCAGTAAAGTATAAACCAAAGTAATCTATACTTTTGTCAAAGTTCAATTCTGATTTGTTGATGTTCGACAGGAGATGACTAGCTGGGTGTACAGCTGCGTGCACAAGAACGGTTCTTCGTGGTAAGAATATGATAATGGTGTATCCTCTATGCACATCTTAGTTTTTCTCACAGTCCCGAATATGCTGTATGTCTTTTGTTGTTGTATTACAGTAAATGATGAATGTATTTCTATTTCTCTTCATTTGTGCTCTTTGAATTTTCCAGTGTGCAGGCGGTGGATCTGTCCATGGGAACTGAGCTACTGCCCCCCTACAAAGTAATCCTCCTCTGAGACAGCGTGCAGTCCAGTCTGAGCTGCTGCTGGTTGCTCATAACTGTCTGTGATCCTCCTCAGATCCTGATTCTGAGTCTCAGTGACTTGTCTTCAGTTACTCACCTGGTTGTTTCGGCCTCCAACCTCAATGGCAAGCAGGTACATTGTAAACGACTCTGTTCTCTCTGAAGATGGGATGCTTCTCTCTCTGTTCTTTGTCTGTCTATCTTGCTGGACTGCTGGAAGAGAAGACACAGTAACGGGACATACGAGTCAACCGCCTTGCTAGTGGCTCTGTGAGGATGTACCTCTGCACAGCTGGGCTTTGAGCTGAATGCTAACGACAGCATGCTAACACACACAGCTGGTGACATGTTTCCATCACACACAGGTGGTTGGTCTGCCAGAGAGAGTAGGCGGAGCTAACGCAGGAGACTCGCTCTTCAACTTACTTGTGTGAAGTTTCTTCTGCTCTCTGCTAGCCCTGCATGTTGACGTTAAATATTGCTGAACAAACAAAAACGCTGAAACTTCCTGAGATCCTAAAACACACGGGCAATTACCGTTTTTCACCATAGAACAGCACCCTTATCTTGAATTATCACTCATTTTAATTTATACAAATTACATTACATTTGTTTTGTCCACAGTTCACAGTGGAATGCGAGTGGCAGAGACAAGAATCTCAGACTCTGTCTGTCCCAGTGCCACATGTTCTGTCCTCCGGTGAGTAGTGTTACTGTTGATGTGGATTCTGTTAAAGACACGTTCCTTTTCAGTAACTGTTGGGTTTTCTAGGTTTGACAGTCAGCGATATTTCGGTCAACTCCTCTGGACTTCTTCACACCATCAAGCTGCAACACTTTGACCAGGTAGCTTTCATTGTTTCATTAGGTGCTGGCTCGACTCAGTATCTCTGTCCCTACTGTGTAACTAAACTGTGAACACGTCTCTGTCTTCAGGTCTATCAGGCTTTCAGAATTAGTGTTACAAGCCAGTGTAAAGTAACTAAAGGTAAGTTTGTCATGTGATACACAAGCAGGCTACTGAAGCCCTGAGAGGCAAGTGAGAAAAACAAATTCTGGTCTTCTGTTTTCTACGTCTGATCGAAATAGTTTTCTGTCCTGTGCTTAAAACAAGGACAAAAAAATGGTTTTGCAGGACTTTTTTTTTTTTTTTTT
>NW_022280081.1:176034-183229 GCF_004355925.1 Anarrhichthys ocellatus | reverse complement strand
TGTGTGTGTGTGTGTGTGTGTGTGTGTGTGTGTGTGTATATATATGTGTGTGTGTGTGTATATGTGTATGTATGTGTGTATATATGTATATGTATGTATGTTTGTATATATGTGTATATGTGTATATGTATGTATATATGTATATTCATTCACAGATGAAATAAAAAAACTTAGGAAACTCAGAAAGATGATCCTGGCAAAACCTTTGTTTCCACTGTGACAAGTCCTACACACAGGAGAGAAAACTATTGAGATCAGAGATGTTTTGGCTTCCACAGAAGACACATGTGCACATGTTGAAATGTAACGATGACCATCGCATGTCTGTCTGCAGAAAGACTGCCCAACGTTTACAGAATACATGTGCCGTGGTTTCGAGAGGACTCTTTAACCATAGCCAGGTCAGTTATGTCACTGTCTGTTCTTTCTTGTTCTGGCAGCTTTACGTGTCATATTCACGGTTTCTGTCTTGACTTGATGTGATCTGTCTGCCAGTGTGCCGTCAGTGACTGAGATCTCAGGGATGCTCCACACAAGTCGTCCAGAAAACGCCTCAGGTGTCCTCCTTCAGCTCCACACTGCCCCCAACTGCCAATATAAGGTACTGCTCCTCAGAGCCACAACCTGTTGACAATTCATCCTGACAAACATGGTTTTTATCATCAAAAAGGAGTTTAAAGTATGACGTTAATTCAAATATGTTTTTACCTTGTGACTATAACCTCAGGTGTCAGTGAGGACTTCATTACCCAGGGTGCTGGGACAGGTACACATTTCTTGTCTTTTCTGTTTTAGTTTTTGCTTAAATGAAAACAGTCCTACGTGTATTGTTCTTCTGACCTGCTCTCTCTTATCTGACAGATACTGAGGTTCTGTGGTCCCATGGTGCCGGTGTACACAGCTGTGACCCTGCTCCAGGCCTGTGGCGGGCAGCTGTCCACCATCCTGAAGTCAAGGCGAGCTGCAGACATGAGCCAGGTGGTGGCCAAGGGCCTGCAGCCTCATAAAGTCAATCTGCCCGTGTATATTCTGCACATCTTACTTGGGTAGGCTTTGTAAGATTGATGTTGAAGTTAATGAGAGCAATCAATCTGGACCTTTTAGACAAAAATAACACAATATCAAATGTATCAATATCAAGAATATATGAGAATATTCTCATTTGATACCTGAATATCAAATGAGAATATTCAGGTACATTAAGATACCTGAATATTCTCAAAAACATTTTACTCCTCCTTCCTCCCCTCAGCTGCAGCTGGTTTCAAGAGGTCTGGTCATTTCTTTACCTCCCTGCTATGGATGCCCTCCCCCCAACCCACCCTGATGGTGGATCTCCTGAGGGTGTGGCATCAGTTGAAGAATGGCCCCTCCTGCTGTCCCCTCTACTGTACATCTTGGGGGCAGCCGTGGCGTACTGGGGCAGCACCCTGCTTCGTCTCATCATGCGACTGATCTCGCTAATAATAGCTCCACTCCACAGGTATGGCTGGACATTTAAACATGGAGGTATGGGATTTGAATCTGTAACAGGATTGTCTCCAGGCTCTGTGAATATATATTAACACAGCCATTCTTAAGTGTCTCATACAATGTTTTAACTGTAAACCTCCTTTTCTATGCAGACCATCTGTCTCTAGAGACTGTGGCACCCTGCGACTCTGGACCCAGCTCCTCGTCGCCCTGAGTCTGACTGTTATGGGAGGAGTGTTCTGTGGGGCGTTGGCGATCTTTGCTGCCTTTCTGCTCCACCTTTACAGGGTGAGTCTCAGCACATGGACATACAGATGAAGCCCTTCCCAGTCTTTAACGGAGTAGCATCAAAAATCAAACCAGAGACTCTGTTTATCCCCTTCTCGACATCCATCCATCTTTGTTTGCATTTTCAGTTACTGAGGCTCCAGATGACAGAAAGATCCTTGAGTCACATGTTGAATCTGGTAAGATTTCCACGTTGAACTGTATTGCTCCAATCTCATCAGCCAGCAACAGGGGGTCAGTTTGATGGTATTGGGGTTGCTTGTGATTTGAATGCAGAGCCAGGGTTTCAGAATCTGTTACAATATTACAATTTCATTATTTTCAAATTACAGTTGGATATAAATCAAGTTTTTCCGCCATCTTTCCAGGCACCCCGGAAGCAAAGAGAAGCCGAGAACGGCACAGTCAATGCAGAATCCCTGAGCAAGTCTAAAGAATGCAATGGCGCCCCCCTGCTGTCTGAATGTGCTCTGCAGGAGGTGAGGGACGACTTGCAGCTCCACCTCTGCCTGTCGGCCCTCTTCACGCTACCCGTCATGCTCATCGCCCCGTCACTCCTCCACTGGACCCGCAACCTGAGGTACAGTATGAAAACGGAAGGAGAGCACGAGGGTGTCATTGAGCAAGACACCCACGGCTGTGTTTATTAGGAAGTGTGTTGTATCTGTGCCTCACTCTGGACATTTTTGACTTTTGATTTTAATTTAAAATTAGTTTGATCATTTTGGCTGTGTTAATACATATGGCATACATTGTGGAAGGGTGTGAGGTTTTATTTTAAATTTTTGATGTTGAACCTCCAATCCTATAATTAGTCTTTAATTCAATTTTGGTTTTGGTTTATACTCTGGCGTGAGCGCCAGAAAACGACGTAATCACAGCCGACGCTTGGTCATGCACCTCTGACATTTTGTAACTCACTGTCACAAATAGTTCACTGATAAAAGCACTGTTTACATGTCTGGGGATTATACAAAGAAGGCCTTTCATTTTTAAATGCTTTAGAAACCGGAGGTGTTAAAAGTCTTCATTTGAGTAAGTTATTTTGCAGCCAAATCAAATTGTTTACAGGATGTTAAACCTTTGTTTCTTTCGAATGCATGTGACAATTGAGCTGTTTCTTTACTGGGCTTGTACAAAGGAAATACAGTCATGAATATGAGATATGAGTTTACAGATAATTACAATCCCCCTTCGGCATTGTGGAGGTTGATTTATGGCTTTTGCCCAGGTACACCCATAGTGTGTATATAAGAAATGGACATAGTTGTCGTGACATCACCCATTGGTTCGTGGACTGCCATTTTGAAGCCGCAAGTTCGGCGTTTTGGCCATCGCCATCTTGGCTTTTTTTTTTTTTTTTTGCAACCAATGAACTGAAGTGACCGGGTTTGGATGGCGGAGGAGTAACATAGAGATGCCAATCACAAGTTAGCTCCGCCCTAAAACAAACTCTGCTTTATGGTCTATTTTACTCTGAATGGACCATAATGTACGAAATGAACATCATGCTGTATTAAAGAAGACTTGAAACTAGAGATTGAGACCATGAACTCATGTTTACAATGTCTACTGAGGTAATATATCAAGCGAGAAGTAGAGTCATTTTCTCATGGACTTCCATGCAATCAGCCTCCGTACATGTTCGGAGCTCGTGCACCATGCAATATAAGTATATCAATTTTTTTTTTAATAATCATTGAATCTGAAAAGGAATACATATTTGGTTATTAGGATCAGGACTGAAGTTATTCATGAAAAACTATAACAAATAATATTAATATTTAATACATTTATAGCAGATTTAGACGGGGGACATTTCTTTCCTTTAAGGTAACACGTAGGAGTTGAGGTTAAAGACAGAATAAAAATGCATCAAAATCAATGTTGTTGCTAATGATTGACATAACCCAAAATCATCCTACCATTAATTATACAGAAAATAATGAATTATTAGGCATTATGTAACAAACTGGCATTTAATGGGTCAAGATTGTGAAAATGAATGCGTATTTGGTAGTTATGATCAGGACTGAAGTTGGTTAAAAGCTTTAACTCATTGAGAGTTGAAAATAATATTAATATATAACTTCATTGCAGTTTTTTTGACATGGACATTTTTGTCCTCTGTGGACATCAGAGCAATGTTTTGAAGCTGTCGGAATCCATGGCTCTGAAAACTCTGTAGCCTAATTGTGCTTTGTATTGACAAATCCATGGCGCTGTCCCTGTTGCTGATGTAGCAGAGTCCCTTCGCTAAGTCCCGCCCCTCGAACGCAGACTGGCCAATCATAGCGTAGCATCAGCCAGCTCCGACCAGGGTCTGACACTATCTGGCTCTGCTCCACAGACTCTCATGCAATAGTTTCAGATTTTCTTTCAGCTTGTCGTAGTTAAACGTTGTGTAATACTGTTACTCGTTGCTCAGAGAGCTTGGAAGGAGATGAACGTTTCTATGTAAAAACCTGTGAGCTAACATAAGTAGAGTACGTTAGCCCATCATTTACTAGTGTTAGCACTTCTACGTTATGCTAGCTACTGAAAGTATTCTGAATGTCTACACATGCTGCTTTTGCTTTTTAATGATCGTAACAGAAAACAGAGACCTTCCCGCCTTTACAGTGTTATTACTATTTTTCCTGTAACGTTTTATGACAATATGGCAAATGTCTGCTGTTATACATAAAGTAATACTCTGTGTTTGATAAATAAGGTGCGGAGGTGTACATGGGTAAAAGTAATGGGTGTTGGTTGTGATCCTCTGCAGGTATTCCACCCAGCTGGATCCTGACCCTTGTTGGCCATGCAGCGTGCCTCTAATCATTGTGTACATCCTGCTTATTAACTGCAACACTGTAATACTCAGCAACAGGTAAGAGCACTTTGTCACCAACACACACACACACACACGTTCCCTATTCCATTTGTTATCCTGTCAGAGTTGAGGGGAGTTCTGCTGCAGCACCCCCTTAACCCTAACCCGTCTCTTTCAGTAAACTCCTGCCTCTGACGGCCTGCCTCCTCCTCCCCTTGTCCATCGCCATGGTGACCTTCTCTCCACTCCACCTCTACAGAGTCACCTACTTCCTGTTGGCGACACTCGTCCCTCTGGCCCTGTGTTGCCTGCTCTGACGGTACCCGTCCCGTTTCAGTCCACATCCCTACCATAACAAGCCTTTCTCTAAATTGCAGCCCGACTCACTGAAGCTGCTCCAGACCGTTTTGTTCCAGGAAGATGCACTCTATCTCGCTGCCGTGGAGCAGAGCCATAGACATACATAGCTTGGGGAACTGTGCGCTCGATGTTGGCACTAAAAGCTCCTTGGCAATTACACTATATTTTCGAATGAGAGGATGTAATGGCCTTGGACCATTTGGTGTGAATATGGCTCTGAAGGATTGACCTGAAACCAAGTTTGCCTTACTCTGTATATCTATAGCTCTGCCTTCAAGGAGCAACTACTCCACAACCAGTGAAGCTACTGATACTAGAGGTTATTAACAGGGTGTCACTGTTAAAATGTGCTCTTGTTGTTTCCAGCGTCTATAGTGGCGTTGTTCACTGCGGTCACTGTGCTGTAAACTCCTTCACTGCCTACTGCTTAGAGATGACTTCTAGCTGTGTGTTAGGGTTACCTTTGACTGCCGAAGCACTGACACAAAACCAGTGGCAGTGTCACACATTCGCTCCACGAGAAAAATCCAAAGTTATCATGTTTACACTTTCTCCCATATTCACCTTTTTGATACAGAACAATGACCAAGGCAGCGAATTAAAGGTTTGCACCGGACAAGGCTGTAGTGCATGTGAAGGCTTTAATCTGTTACGCATTTTTCAGGAGAAGACAGTTATCATCTACTCCACCTTCTCTAAAATACAGTGGTGTAGCCAAACACATTTGGAAAGGGGTGGCCAGGCTGCAAGCTGTGTTCACTTTGGGGTGGCACATAAATCTGTGTCTTGTTTATTTAAGTTGTTTTTCTACGTGGCGCTTCGCCTTCATGTAGGGCTGCACCGAATAGTTGGAAGCTTCACACATACCGTTCACATTTGAATTTAAGTTAACATTCAAATGCGTTCTTTTTTTTTTTTTTTTTTTTGCACGACTATCGATTCTGTTTAAACCCGGTATGTCTGCACGGTTGTAAAGATTAGGCTCCGCTAATATTATTTTTTATATATATATATATATATATATATATATATGCTATTTGTATAATTAGATGCCAGTGGTGGCTGCGTGTGATTGTTTCTGACTCGTGCCATCTGAACATTTCCAATAACTCAGAGCGTTGTAAAGTCCATACGTCAAAGTTTCTTGAAAAAAAGATAGATGTCATCATTTCCAAATTTCAACACAAATCTTCTGCTTCAGTCCATATTTGTTGGTGTTCAGCCTTTCAAGAACATTTTCGCGGCCGTCAGAAAAACGGTTTGCTCTCTTGCTGCACACAAAGCACCAGTATTTATTGGGGCGGCCTAGCAGCAATCTAACAGCACCATAATTATATTTATACAACCACAATAACAACTTTTTATTTTTCTCTTTTTTAAGGTGATGATGTCATAAAATATGAGGACAAGCAATTGAAGCTTTATTCTAAAACGTTTGAATGTAACAAAAACAAAAAGTTGGGTACAGCCCTACCTTCGGGTCACTTTCCTTCTCTCAATAAGAGAGCGACTGTTAAAAGAGCAGCAGGCTAAGGGCGTGTCTAAAGTAAGCGCCTAATAGTCTTCTTGTCAGAAATGATAGTGATTTATTTTCACGCTTGTAAGAAATGAGCCAAGAACTGAAGGGTAGAGAGCAAATAAGGATTTTAGATCGTTCTGAAATTCCTATGATGTGCGTGTGCAAAAACCTCGTCTCTCCATCGAAACCAGTCCAACTCAGAGTTCTCTTGATAAATTCATGCCGCTGTGTATTGTCACAGCACTGCCTCTAACATTAGAATTCCACAGTTTCTCTTTAACAGAGTTACTGTTCTCACTCTGCTGTTCGGTTTAAAGCTACCGTCAATTAACCCCCCCCCCCACACACACACACACATTTATTTATGGTTTATCGTGTACAGCATTGAATTAGAGTAAATGTAATGAAGCTGATCAACCGGAACAGACCAAAGTAAAAACATCTACAGCTCATTCTGAATTGACAAAATATTTGATTGCAAAAGTATTAACACCCGTCAAGTTAATAGCAGAGGACCTGTGGAAGCAGTCTGAGTGGGTTTACACTAGTGTCCTCGTGTTCATGTAACAATCGGGTTGTTAGATTTTATATTTTACATATCCAGGTTTACAAAATCTGAACAACATGAAAAGTTGGATTTGTTTTTACTGAAACAGAGTATTTTTCTGTTGATCAGTTTAAAAATATCACAATTAACTGAATACTTAATGGATCCCCGCCACAGTGCTTGATCCAGCAAC
>NW_022280081.1:161255-175934 GCF_004355925.1 Anarrhichthys ocellatus | reverse complement strand
CCCCCCCCCCCCCCCCATGACTGGTGCTTAATTGGTGGTACTGCACAGGTATTGACTGGTTAAAAGCCATCACGCCAAAAGTTAATGAGGTAATTGGGAGATAAATATGCTAAACGGACAAATTAGCATCAGGGGATGGGACAGCTCATGCATATTCATTGAGTTGTTTTATGTGATGGACACACAGGCACATGACAAAGTGAGTCCCTGAGTTTTCCTAATGACTACAATCATAATGTGCTCACTGGTGATTTGATACAATGCAGCAGAAGCTATACGTTGCTCTTGGTGAAGCGTCGGGCTAGCGAGGTTCAAAAAGCAGATTACTTACTTTCCCTAAGCCTGGGATTTATGTTCAGTGGAGGATTATGGGATGTCTGTTTAGTACTGCAGCAGATCCACAGTATGATTGGAGCTTCAAACAGCAACTTCAAGCTTTGAACGGAAGATGTTTTAACTGCTGCAGTATCGGTTAATAAGTGTCTTGTATTTCATGGTTACTGGTTATTAAGGCACTGATCCTAATGGCAGGTGTACAGGTGAATACTTCGGACCAAGGATACCACCGTATGTCTTACTTTTTCTTTTCTTTTGCTTTAAATAGGGTTAGGGTCCATATTTTTCTTGTCAACAAAAGCCAACGGTGTGGTATTTCATCTCAATACTCAGCCCCGAGCCCATTGCTTCCTACTGATGACGTTGCAAAAAACAAAACAAAAAAATGCTCAGTAAAGTCCGAAAACAGCAGGGCACTGTAGTTTTTAGTAAACGTTACTCAAACAGGAGTAAATAGTGAAATTGTTGGGGACTATTTTCAGCTGTGGAGTAATACACATAGATATATGAGGCTTTAGATACGTAGGAAATGCATATTAGTGGAATCAGTTGTTGGTTTTGGTCTTCTAATGGGAATTGTTGACAGAAAGAGAAACAGAAAATCCCCAGACTTCTTCTTTTAATGCCAGCTGTTATAAGAGGAGGATGTAATATTCAATATCTTGAAGCTTTTGGATTTTTGTTGCCACAACTGCTTCATAGCATCATCATGGTTGCTGTGATGAACTGTTTCCTGTGAGGTGGTGTGTGTTTTGCCACGTAGGCCTCACCTTTCTATTGATGTTCTGGCAGCCAATGAATTTTACAAGCCGGTTAACTGTTGTTTCATAACTTACCTTTTACGTTTTTCACAAAACGTGATTCAGAAAGATTTAAAATAATAAAAAAAATGTATGACACACAACTAGCGACTTACAGTATGTCTGCGACATGACGGGCGATACCACAGCTGGACCAGAGTTTCATTTCACTTTTTATCTTTTTGTACTTGATGCCTCTCTGTGTTGAAAATGGTGTCTTATTGCTTTGCCTCCTCCTGGTCCTCGTGCTGTTGCTCACGCCCCCTCATGTCAGTGCAGCAGCTGCTGTGCCTTTCTGCTTCCTCCTGTGTGCAGCAGTGCGTCTGCTTCATACCTGCCCAGCAGCACTGTCTCTGCTAAGTGATAAAGGCCCACGGTGAATGTAAGTGTACTCCTCTGGTTCTGTGTGAATGCGTCTACTCACAGAAACGTTTCCGCAACGCTGTGGTCTGATTTCACTTTCTTAAAATCCTGAAGATAAGTTCATTAGGGACCAATCGCTCTCGCCCCTCCAGCAAGCACACAATCATGTACGTCAGCGTGCTCTGCAAAGACACAGCTGCTGTTCCCCAATGTGAATGTACCCGCACCGAATGTCTCCACGGGCGTGTGAGTTTAATACAAGTACTAGTGGTGTAAGTGATCCGCTTTGTCGTGCACTCGTCCGTTTGGTGCCGTCTTAGTGCTTTTGAGATGCACATCGTCTGCCTCGTTGTGAATTGGTGGCATACACTTCTTTGTAGAAGAAATTAGTAAAGATGAGAGCTGTGTTTTTTTTATATGAATATAAATGTGACTTTTATCGGCGTTCACTGTGATCATGTCTTAGTTCCAGATTTCCAAACTGGAAAAGTCATCCCTTAGGGGGAAAACAAAAAGCAAATGTGACATTTCCTCAGAGAAACTTATGTTTTCTAATATTAGCGGTTTTAAAATGAGGTTACATTTTGTGTTTTTGTCTCACATTTTAGAGTAGGGCAGAAAATCAGCTCCTTGAATACTTCCAGAATCAGGTTAAAACTTTTACAGTTGGAATAAATTAATACCAGGAATCAAAGTCTACATTTCATAAGCACTCAATTTTAAATACTGCCATTTTTATAACCGGTAAAACAAACGGCGATCCTGTTGCTCTCTTATTGGAGTGCAGCTGTGACAAGTGTGTCCATATATAGTCTGTTCATTTGTGTCAGACAAAGGGATCTTTACAGGAACAATACATGATTTCTCCACTTTAACTTTGTCAGTTTTTTTTATTTGAATTAGCTTTATTACAATGTGTCTGGGTGTACAAAAAGATGAAGTTGTTGGAAATGAAGTAAAGTGAAGCATATTGTCCAATAACTTTCCTGTCTTGATAGTACAGTAGGTGATACCGCAGACCATGTTTTAATATCTAATTTTTATTATCAATCAAATGTACATTCTGCAGCATATAGTTTAATCAAAACATCAAATATCCTACAAACAGATGTCAGACAAAGTTCTCCCTTCTTTGTGTGTGTACTTTTTCCCCAAAGCTTTATTAGCATTTGAATCAAAGCACACTTAAGAAAACAATCCATCACCTGCTCTGCTCACTTGGATTGATCCCTGTAAACATCCATTCTGCCTAAAGTTAAGCTGAAAACAAAGAGTCGGCTCAGTTCAACTTACTGAAAAGGAGTTGCTCAGTCAGACCAAACACCTTTTTAGAATCAAGTGTTTGATTGTAGGGAGTTTATTCCAATGTTGGATCAGCATGTTCCAGCACACAGATCTTGTATTAAGGTAAACTGTTGTGCAACACCACAGTATGACATGACCTATGACATGCTAACCAACACTGAACTCTATGAAACTATAAAATCCATTAACAAACATGGGTGTTGTCACATTGGTTGTTTGTATTCACTATTATTTTCTTTACCAAGTAATAAAGAATGCCATTAAATATGACCTTTTTTCCCACGGTCTATGTGGTGATATGGAAGTAAACATGATTTCAAATGTTACTACTGTTTTTAAGTGCTTTAAAGTCTGGTAACCCTATCACTTTTTCTTTATTCTGCTTCTGCCTAGAGTGACTTTAAAACCTGTAACCTCCTGGCTGGTGGCTGGTCCTTGTGCAGAAATAACTAGTCCTCCGACCTTTGCTAATATTCTGTAACAGGCCGTCGGGTGAAAGAAGAGAAAATGTACCATACCTGAGGGGTTGTTTTCTTTTATTTGTATTTTCTTGAGAGGCTCTGGTGTGGAAGAGTATTTTCTCCTCAGGTTTAAGCATTATTGTGTCAAAATTGATTGCTTTGATGTTTTTATATTTCTCACATTTTTATCTGATGTCATTCTAAATGGGTAAACTGTGCAATTTTTGGCACTATTGTTGTTGCAATAAAACCAAGAAAAATAACACGTTATGGGTACGAGTAGGAAATGAATATGCGTTAAGGGCCTGGCACACACAAACGGATGTTTTCTCTTATTCTGGCTGTTTAGAACTCTGCTCTGGTTGAAGGTAGGTGGGGCTGTAAAATCATCAAACGACATGAGTTTATAAGAATAATAAAGGTGCAAGTTATCACGCCTGAACAGGTCCAACATGGGAGTGAAGGAGATCTTGCTGGAACACTAGAAGGACACAAACTTAGTCCAAATATGGGCAGTATGTAGAAACACCTGTGGGAATATATCGTAGTGACAGATGAGAAATTCTCACCGGTGAGTACTCATTCTGGGACAGTGATGCGCCTAAAATTACTGTCAGAAGTGGGATTCGAACCCACGCCTCCAGGGGAGACTGCGACCTGAACGCAGCGCCTTAGACCGCTCGGCCATCCTGACATGTTAAATTAATGTAGTCTTTAGACCAGGGGGAATTACTCACCAAAAGCAGTTAATGTATGAATTTATCTATGAGGTGTGTTTAGTTATTTCATTGTGACTTTCAAGGTGCATTAAATATTAACACGGCATCAAATAACCGAAAGGGAAGGTATTAGTAGTAGCTACTAATACTGCTGATGTCACTGAAACACGTAGGCATGCCGCCTCCAAGTCAGGAGCTCGAGCTAACTGACCTGTCACCGACCTGTCACGCGCCACAAAGAGAGCTAAAAAGGACCAATTACTGATGAAGAAAGTGGAACATTTAGTTTGGGAGTCTTTTCTCTTATCAAACCAGAGGTAAGTGAATACTGGACATATGTGTTCAACGGGCGCCCGAACAGAAACCTCAAAAGGAATGACGCTAAATAATGTCAGCCAGTCATTTGCTAACACATTATTAGCCACACCAAGTTTGTCTAGCTAGTTGGCTCATTGCTATTATTTGCTCTGCTGTCTTTCTGTCCCCTGGTGGTGAAAACATGCTCACTGCAGCTGTAAGCCAGTTCAGTTAAGTTGGGCTGTGGTATTTGAGGCCATAGAAATGTAACTTCTATTGAGATTGGATAACGTTAGCGCAGCTGCAAACCTCCCTCCACCACAGCGCCCGCCCCAACTACCTCGTCAACTTCAAAGCAGCTCTTCACTGCTCTTCATCTTCACCATTTGAACTGCATCTCCTTTTGCTGTGTCAATGACTTTTGGAGTACCGTTGCACCTCTGCCGGCCGGCCACCGGGGGGCGCAGTGTCCCAGACAACACCTGAATACAGCCCGCGACAGTGGGAAGAGTGAAGTTGCAAACACGGCTGGATGAATGTATACTTCCCCCACGTTTAACGTCACTTTACTGTGTCTATGCAGGAGCCTCGTTTCACCATGGTTAACAGTGCAGAATACATGGGCGTCAATCCGGCATAAACGAGTGTAAGGCTAACAGGAGGTGTCGTTCACCTGCGCAGGTCTACTGGGGAAAGACGGGGCGCCATCAGTGGTGGAAGAGGTAAGCCTACTCTGATCCTTCAAAGTAAAAGCAGCGACACCTCAAAGTAAAGATACTCAGGTCAAACTCCTGCATTCAAAATGTTACCTCAGTAAAGCATTGACTGTAGTCATTATGCAAGAGTGATATATCTCAATATTGCATACTTATAACTCAAGGGCGTAGGGTCCATAGGGACTAGTCACGACCAAAGTTTGGGAAAGACACAATTGTCCCCACCAATATTTTGTTGATTTTAATTGCCTCAGACACTCCGATATCCGTGGTCAACTCAGCAGACACTTTCACGTGAAATTCACGCATTCAAACGGCACAGATCGGGAGCGAGCGAAGGACCGTGAAAGTTAGGCCAAATCCCAATGTCCCCCCTTACGGACTCACGGACTTTGAGTCGCGCTCTCGCGAAGTCCGTGAGGGTTTAGGGCTGTCCCACTGTCAAATCATCGAGTGTTTGAGGGCTCTCGGCAGACATTGTGAGCCCTTTATGAACCCTTTCCGTAAGTCAGCATGGTATGCTGACTTAGCCTAAGGGAATTACCCACAAATCATTGCAATGTGACGTTAAACACGGGGTAACCAGTGGACTCATGAGACGTAAAAAGAAAGGTAAACAAAGAGGACGGCTCACGTGTGTTCAGCCTGTCATAATAAATGTACTCAGAAACATCAAGGGTTAAAGATGGAACAAAAGATAAACATGAAATCAGAAGATATTTATTATTCATCAAATATTTGATTTTGTCATTGAAGCTGTTTTGACAAAAACGAGTAAATAGATTATATGAAGTTACCTCTCATCTAGTGAGGAAAGAGCCTGAAGAATTTAATATCAGGGAGTACAAAGTTTAAAATAAATACACACAATTATACATCATATTTTTTGTCGTTTTCATGGTAACGTGATATGTTGCAGCAAAGTGCTGTCCCATTCCTATTTACACCATCTCAAGCCCTCTCAGTCTCTCACACTCACCCACTTACCAGGTGACGTCAGTAAGTCCTTCAGGGTTCAGGGTTTGAGGGTTTAGGGGGGACATTGGGATTTGGCCTTAGCGGAAAGATTAACGTGAGACAACATCCGGTTTCTTAATAATAAATAATAATAATAATACATTTTATTTATATAGCGCTTTTCATAAAACTCAAAGACACTTTACATTATAGAATATACACATACACGAAATTAGACCTCTGCATTTGACCCATCGCAGTGGGCTGCCAATGACAGGCGCCCGGGGAGCCGGGGGTTCAGTGTCTTGCTCAGGGACACTTCGACACGTGGCACGTCCCAGTCGAGGATCGAACCGTTGACCCTGTGGTTACCAGACAACCCTCTTAAACCAGTGAGATAGATATATATATATATATATATATATATATATATATATATATATATATAAAAAGCAATACACTAAAAACACATAAAATACACAATAGTGGTCACACATTAAAAGCAGTTTTGAACAGGTGGGTTTTGATTTGAGATTTGAATGTGCAAAGCAAAGGTCAGTGCAGTCTCGGATGTGTTTGGGGAGAGAGTTCCAGAGGGAGGGGGCAGATATGGAGAAGGCTCTGTCACCCCATGTCCGGTGCTTGGTCCTGAGTGGAAGAGACAGGAGGTTGGCATCAGAGGAGCGGAGCCGACAGGATGGAGTGTGGTGGTGAAGCAGGTCGGTGAGGTAGGAGGGGCCCTGATTGTGGAGGGCTTTATGAGTGAGGAGAAGGATTTTGGATTGGATCCGTTGTGGGACGGGGAGCCAGTGGAGGTTCTGGAGAACAGGGTTGATGTGGTCACGGGAGCGGGTGTGGGTGAGCAGGCGAGCAGCAGAGTTTTGGATGTACTGGAGTTTATTTAGGATTTTGGATGATGTGCCGTGGAGAATGCTGTTGCAGTAGTCAATTCTTGAGGTGATGAAGGCGTGGATCAGAGTTTCAGCAGCAGATGAGGAGAGTGATGGGCGGAGACGGGCTATGTTTTTTAAGTGGAAAAAGGCAGTTCTGGTGATTTGTTTGACGTGGTGTTCAAAGGAGAGGTTGCTGTCGAACATGACTCCAAGTTTGCGGATGTGTGGGGAGGGAGACAGAGTGGAGCTGTCGATGGTGAGGCAGAAGTTGTGACTGGTTTTGGTGAGGGATGTGGGACCGATGATGATCATGTCAGATTTATCACAGTTCAGTTTGAGGAAGTTGGTTTGCATCCATGATTTGCATGGATGCAAATGAGTAGCAGTGGTAATGGCCTTTGTGGAGATGTAGAGCTGGACATCATCGGCGTAGCAGTGAAAGTGAAGACCATGTTGACGGATGATGTTACCAAGAGGGAGCAAGTAGAGGATGAACAGAAGAGGACCAAGCACTGAACCCTGGGGGACGCCTTGAGACAGAGGAGCAGTGGAGGAGGTGCAGTTGTTGATACTGATGAACTGTTGTCTGTTTGTGAGATATGATTTAATCCAGGAGAGAGCAGTTCCGGTGATGTTGAGGGAGGATTCGAGGCGGGAGAGAAGGATGTTGTGGTTGATGGTGTCAAAAGCTGCAGTGAGGTCGAGGAGGATGAGAATGTTGAGGTGACCAGCGTCGGAGGAGAGGAGGAGGTCGTTGGTGACTTTGAGGAGGGCTGTTTCAGTGCTGTGCTGTGAACGGAAACCGGATTGAAATGGCTCGAACAGATCGTTGGAGATGAGGTGGGCTTTGAGTTGTGTGGCGACAATGCGTTCCAGTATTTTTGACAGAAAGGGAAGATTGGAAATGGGACGGAAATTGCTCATGGTGTCAGGGTCAAGTCCAGGTTTTTTGAGGATGGGGGTGACAGCAGCCAGTTTAAGTGTGTCGGGGACTGAACCGGAGCTGAGGGAGGAGTTAATGATGACTGTGATGAATGGTGAGATAGCTGGGAGACAGTCCTTGACCAGATTAGATGGGATAGGATCCAGGATGCAGGTGGAGCTTCTCATTCCATTCTTCAGACGAACATCCGGTTTTCAGAATAAGATGCCAACAAAGTATGAATTATATTCACATTAAGTATAAAACATGCTACCCGCATCTCGTGAGTTAAAGGGAAAATACACCTAAATTGTGGGTAAAGTGTCCTTATTCTTTGATCACTGGTTAACCATCATCACCTCTGAGTTACAGCATTATATTGATGAACAGTAGAGCTGCATTCACATGCTCTGACTGTCATGAAGACAGACATTTTTGCTGAAACGTGCTGAAACATTTTATTCCTGTTGCACAGCAGTGGAACGTTTCACATACAGTCACACACTGAGCACAGATAGTGCAAGAAATATGATCGCTACTGTGCAAAGGGAATACTGCTGTTAAAAAGCACCTGATTTGTTTAAAGTGTTTGCAAACCAAATGTTATTGCCCTTTTGTTCATATAGCAGTACTTTTAAAATAAAAGTGCGCAATACACTACTTTTGAATTCATTATTGAACTTTGCCATAACAATGAGATTAATCGCGATTAATCGCAAAAAATCCATGCGATTAATCGCGATTAAAAAATTGTAATCGTTGCCCAGCACTACTAATAATTGCATAAAGGAGGAAAGCACTTTATTTGTAGCCTATTAAGTGCTGCAGAATAGATTTATTTTTTATTTTTTTAGTCTTTTTTTGGCTGCACAACTGGGAAAAGTTTTTTATATATATTTTGGATATAGAATATACTGTTACGTATATTGGCATTTTAGCAGAACGTTTTTTATTCATTTATTTAATTATTTATTATTATTATTATTATTATTTATTTGGTGCAGAATACTGTTTTGTATTTAAACTAAGTTTTTGTTACTGTTATGTTTAAATCAGTTCCAAGTTACACAAATGTTAATATATTTTAATAAAGTTTGCCTGTTCAACATAATATCAACCAGGGGTGTCGTTAGGCCCATTTGAGGGGGGCTGAAGCCCCCCTCAAATGTTCTTCAGTCCCCCCAAATAATTTGGCATTATTGGCTTTAAAAAAAAAAAGAAGAAAAAAATATATATATTTTTATTTTGGTGATGTCATTAAATTAAACTATTGTTTCTCACATGGACAAGTTATTTATAACTCTAACATGCTACATATGTATGTGCGTTCTGGTTTGTATGTTTTCTCCCCCAAATTACAATCCAATAGCCTATCATCATACTTAATGATATAAAGTTGACACGGTCAGGTCCATTCTCCATCCATTGTGTGCGGTCCCTTTAAGAATTAGGATTTGGGAATGACGCGGATATTCTTTATTTGAGAAAAGTTCATATTTGTGTTGTCAAATTTCACTATGACCCTGAAATTCTGTCTCTGGTGTTATCATATACTGAATGCAAGCAAAACTACAGAGCAAAATCACACTCTTTCTGATTGAACCAATCTATGAACTGTCTGAAACAATGGATATCCACCCCAAATGGGCCCCAAAAAAAATTGCTGCGTGCAAACATGCCACTCCCCTTGGGGCTAAGCCCCCCCTTTCTTTGAATCCTAGAAACGCCCCTGATATCAACTAAGACTTTTTTAGATGGCCGGGGGGGCGTAGGTTTGGTCTCAAACCTACGCCCTTGTTCTTGTTATAACTGATGCATCAATGCAGAAGCAACATCTTATTGTTGTAAATGGTCGATGTGGATCTTTTGAACCACTCTGTGTACTGTTGAATTGTGCAATCTCTAACAATGCCTCGTATCGACCATATGTTTTGTATATAAAATGGTACAATGCTAATGTTAAGATATCAATAATACACTGTTTACATCTGAAATGTAGAAGCCTATAGAAGTAAAGAAGGCCTATAAAACTGCAGTTAGGTGTATGTATTCAGTATCATTGTTCTACAGGTTGACTACATTCAGTGCGCGCGGTCTCTCTCTCTCTCTCTCTCTCTCTCTCTCTCTCTCTCTCTAGTCACCTCCCACTCTGACATTTTCCCACATTACAATGCAGCGTGTGTGTGTGTGTCTATATACACGTTATCAACGGGGGAAAAAACTACATCTCAGGCGCGACAGTCCTCTGAATAAGTCCCTCCGCGCCCCCCAGGAACATTACGCCATCCTCCGGTAGGCTACGTTTTTCTTCTTCTTCTTCTTCTTCTTCTTCTTCTTCTTCTTCTTCTTCTTCTTCTTTTGGGGCTGACAGCGGTTACATGCTCGGCCCAGTCACATTTGTTGGTGTGTGTGCGCGTGTGCATGTGCTGGTGGGCACTGCACGTCGGGACTGACTGTAGCGCATTGCGATGCAGAGAGGGCGAATAAGGATGCGGTGCCTGTATTAGCTGCACGCCTGAAGCCCGCAGCAGCAGCAGCAGCAGCGGCAACAGCCGCCTCCTGTGCGGACAGAGTGCGGGGAGGTGCCGGTGGAGTTTATGCGCACACCTCTGGACGGAGAGGGCCGAGGTGCCTCTGCAGCGCCGCGGCTTTTTTCAGAGGGATACCGTCTCGATACGTGACTCCCAGCCCAAAGCAGCCCCCTGGCTCGGGATCTGAGAGGGAGGGAGGGTGGGTCTAACGCGGCACCTCGCCCGTCCCGCCTCATTTGGACTGCAGGGATAACGACCTAAACCGTGATATCCCCGCGCAGAAACCACCGAGCAGGTGTTGGTGGTGGCGCTGTCATCATCCACGCACCGTTCTCCTCGCATCCCGCACCTCTGCGTCAAAGGTAAGCCTCTACCGTCCAGTGCGCCGACAGGAATAGAGGGACCGTGTAGGTGTTCATGGCATCCAGCAGCGATGGTGATATTGATGATGGTGGTGGCGACGATGATGATGCCCAAAAGCAGATGAATCTGTCATTAAACAACCGCAGCGCCTTCTTATTCGTAGCGTGTTCTGCTCGTGTTGTTGTTGTGGTTTTGCACCGAAAGGGGATAATTGATGGATTTTGTAGGGGGGAGTTCATGCATGCGTCTTTCGAAAGCGATGCATGAAAAGAAAATGACGTAGGGAATTCCCACAGTAATCCAATAGCGAGCGATGACACCTGCACATTCCGCCAGTGCGGTCCCTACATGGCCCGCTCGGTCATGTGCGCAAAGGCGGCCGCGCGCGGCCTCGGCGGCGCAGCACGGATTGATTCGGAATGATTAAAGTTGGAGACGAGCTGTTATGTAACGGGGTTTTGCTGACGTGAGCGGGGGTTACCTTCACGTCTCTTGGTAACGCTGAGATGTAGAGATGCCCGTAATCCGGCCTGTGTTTACATTCACATGCACGTAACCCCCCCTGGCTGTTATCCATGATGGAATATGTCATATTTGAGATTGGGTGCTATAATCCGTCATATGGGCCTGCAGTGTATTTGCTTAATTCCCCTTAGAGATCTTGCAGTGCAGACATTTGCTGATACTTTTTTATTCTCCCCCAACTGTGGTCTTCTTTTAAGGGTTTGGCTGAAATCTGCAAAACTGCACAGCTTTCTCAAAAATTATGATACTTTAAGCAAATCTGTAATCTGAGACAAACTGGAACAAGCAGAAATACACTTTTATTAGTTGTTTTTTTGTCCCTGCAGATCATCACAAAAAATGTCCTCACTTGACAGAATTTGAAAAGAGGGCAACCTGTGAATGTTTGGCTCTGACGTCTGTCTGGATTTTGCGCAGAACCTGTAACCTGTCAGCTGCAGATGGGTCTGTAAACTGATGAGTATGTGAGGCTTATGAGTTGTGGATGAGTAGATATCAGGAGGGAGTAGAGGGTGAGAGAGATTAATTAGGGAGTCCAAAATGCCCTCCTGTGCACAGGGTCCGTAATGATTAGCTACACACCTCTAAATTATAGGAAGTGTTTAATACTTAATAACAAATGCACAGTCTCCAGTCTAAACACACAGAAAAGGAGCTGGCCGTACTCCAAAACAGACCTTCCATTACACACAAGTACGCCTTCAAAGCAGTTCACACCTTCTAACGATAACAGTGGTTATCCTTTGCCCCTCGTAGCCAGCATATCATTCCTCAGCACCTGTGCTGAAGTGATTTAAAGTGGCAGATTACAGCGGCGTGAAGGGTCACTACGAGAATCCATCATAAGATCTCGGAACACAAAGACCAGCTGTCGTTTAGTGGACCTAAGGTTGACTTTAGAAGAAGAGGCGTTTGATGTGTTCGACTGCTGAGTAAAAGAAACAGGGCTGTGTGTTGAAGACAGATGTGTCCTCCCACACAGGCGTTGTCCCCCATGCTACAAACCTGGTCAGACGTCTTCATGAGGATGTATGGGTGCACAGAGTTTGACATCGTGCATATTCCAGCATAGATCCACCCAACGTTTTACCTGGCAAGAGGCCTCATCAGCCAGAGGTATTGATCGAACCCGTGTGGGTGTGCTGGGCCTTTAAATAGTCCTTTTTCACAGCAGACATTTTGACTTGTCGTAGCAGGAAAAGCACATGTGATACTACTAACATTAACAATGGCTCTGTGCTGTCCCAGTGAGCCCCGACAGCACAGAGCACAAGCAGCTAAATGGAGTTCAGTCATCATTTATTTCATGCACACCTGTGATTTCCTTTCCACTGTGACAGGTCAAAATGTCTTTTGTGATAAAGTGCTGTCGTTAATGTTGTCGCAGAGGTTTGTGTTGCTCACCGTGTCAAATGCTTTGAACTGTTCTGCCACGTATTGAAGTATTTGCTTCGTTCAATCAGAGATCCTACATTTACAAATGGATGCAACGATCACAAGAGATCCCTTTTCTTTGCCCACATCTGAAAATGTGCTGGGTATTGTAGCAATTATTAAAAAGTGTATCAAGTATCTTAGTAAGTTATTCTTCAATCCGAATGTTTCACAATCACCAAGATTTAGCCACTTTCCCCTGCATGTTATTTTGGTTTATGAAAGGCCTGCCTGGCTCTTTGTGCTTAGATACATGACTGTTGTTAAAAACGTTGGCTTTGTTTTTAACAAAAATGAAAGAAATACATGTATTCTCAAAGTAAGGTATGGGGGAAGCGAAGTCTTATTTTGCTATTGAAACTAAGGCATTGTATCGGCTCGTATGAAACATCTAACTGACACCCAATCCTTTATTCCCCAGCATTCATTGTGCTTTACGAGAGAGCTGTAGCACTGCTTGTTCTTTGTGGAATGGAATGGTTTAGTGTAGTGAGGTGGTCAGAAACACTTCCTTATTGAGTCAGGTGACTTGTGCGGAAGCCCTGAAAGGACATGATTCAAACATCTGTGTATCTTGAGAAAACAAAAGCTTGTTTCCTCTTATTCCTTAAAATGTTTGGGTCAAATCACCTGACCGTAAACGTGTTTAAACGGCCCACATGAGCTGACAGTGATGGAGTTGGGCAAGTTAGCGGAAGGATGCGTGTGTGACTACGTCCAGTTTTCAAAATAAGGTGTTAATAAAGGTACATCATGTAAAAAATACATAAATGTAAATACGATTGAATGGATTATCTTCACAAACAGTATAAAACATGTGACCTGTGTCCCTAATGAATTCAAATGTCCTCTTCTTCTGTGTGTTGGATAACAAGTACCTATTGTATGTTCACATGTTCTATGCCTTAAGGATAAAACGTATGCATCTGTGTTTCTGTTGTAACACAGATAAAGAACTTCTTATACTTCTTTAACTGCATGGCCTGCACGGGATAAAACAGGATGTTCCAGTACACAGGCCTCCACCCTTGAACACTCTTTATAACTCTGTATGAATTTAAGTCTATAGTGTACACTTCTGCAGACTCTTTGTGACTCTGTACAACTGTGCCTCTTCTTGCAAGAATACAATATAATATTTTAAAGACAAGTTCTGTTTGACGATATTCTTCATTTCAGTTCAAAAAGACTCAACGGCGGGTGAATTAGTTTTTTCACCACAGTATGTAGTCAGAGATATTAACTTGTTTGCATTTCTTAACAGGAAATGAGGAGAGAGAGAGAGAGAGTGGTTTGGGTTCGTACAATGTGCACTTTCTGCACAACCTGAATTTGTAATGACTGATCCCAAAATCATTGCTCTAGTTAAATATGGGTTGAAGAAAAGAGAATAGTTGAGCAGCTCAAACGCCTCTCGCAGATCCATTTGTATACTTCTGTATATTGTCTGTATACAGTTTTTAAGCCCGTCATGAATCCATACGCAACCCACTTTCCTATTTATAGAAAGGTCAGCGTTCTGAACTCAGAGAGGGCGATATCAATCAGTCTTGAGGCGTAAATGCCATTTTCGACTCGCCGAAGCCTGTCGTGGAGGGATACCTCCCGAGGAGTGACTCATCCCAGACGTGTGCCCCCAGGGCGATGTGTTTAGAGAAATACCCTGCGTGGGAAAGGGCTGCACTTTTTCTGGGAAGTGGCCACACTCTGTCACCAACCTTGTAGCCTGTGTTCTCTCACACTGACTCACAAAACTGCATCCTCCGGTGAGGCCTCGCTGCGGTGAGTTGTGGTCCGGTGGAGCAGTCGGTCTCCATCCACCTTTAGTAGTTTGTGAAGAGAATGTATTTTCATCCTCTGACTCAGAAACACTGTTTCTTTAAGAGTGGATAATAATTCATGGTTTTGTCAAGGGGCGGTGCGTTTGTTTTAGGGTGCAATGCTTCTTTGTGCTGATTTTGTCTTTTGTTCTTTACATTATGTGTCAGTGAGGCACAATAAGACCTCAGAGCCACTGTGTGTGTGTGTGTGTGTGTGTGTGTGTGTGTGTGTGTGTG
>NW_022280081.1:117695-160195 GCF_004355925.1 Anarrhichthys ocellatus | reverse complement strand
TATTGGTAAATAACTGTCTGCATTTGATTATTGTTTATTCAAGTGTAAAAAGTTTGTACATGCAGTTATATAAATGTAAAATTATATTTAAGCACATTTCTGTTATTATAACATAAATCCTTTTAATTTAGGGTTAAGAAACCCACATTACTCTATCAAAGATCAAATGTTTAAAGAAAATAACAAAGACAAATATCATCAAGCACAAGTTATTACATTAACTTTGTTCAAAGCTATTTTTGTCACCTCTCTGCATCACTAATGTCCCTCCCCGCCGTCGTACCGTGCATGGCAGCTACATCCAAGAGCTCCTCATTGACAGTCAGGTCTGCCTTCAGCCTTTCATGAACACTGATATATGATGTATGATGTATCCGTGTTGTCTGTGCTTTCATCAACAGCAAATGAAGAAGACAAGTACCTGCTCGTCTCTTAGCTAGCTGTGTTGTTAGATTGCCTGCTAGTTCCTGAACTTGGTCTGCGATGGTGTTTCTTCACAAACTGACATTTGTAAAAGTCTGTATCTGGTCGGCGCTCACCTGCTCACATACCTTTAAGTATACACTGAGCTGTAACTTTTGTAAATATATTCTGCTGCGATTGCACTCTGCCTTTTAATTCTTGGACAATTTTATGTTTTTCTTGGAGGCTAAATTTAGCATACTTGGCTCCATGTTTGGTGTCAAAATGCCGACGTAAATAGTATTCCTTCATCACCGACACTGCCTCATAGCACAGAAGACAGACCGGTTTTTCTCCTTGAAGCACAAACATGTATTCGTTTTCCCATCTTTCATTACATTTTCTTCCCTCTGCATCAATTTTTCTCTTCGTGGACATTTTGGGAATATTTGTTCCATATTTCTCTACGTGAAACCATTACAGAGATATCAGCCAACAAGCACCAGAACCGCAAACCGCTTTATCGATAATTATCAGAACGCACCTCACCTCATCGTTGTTTTCGTGTAGAGAATGGATAAATTCCCGGCTATTCCTCCTCAAAATCTGTTCAACGGATGTCCTTGTTTGTCATAATTCTGTTTCCGTGAAGACAGGGGTGGAATTTGACCCGGCATATCGGATTTTACGCTTCACGAGAGACGGCGCGTTTTTGATTCTGACTGGCTAAGAATGCAGTCAATCTTTCCCACGTTGCCCCAGCTCAATTCTATAGGCTCCGACGCGTCGAAGGAGGGTTCATTCACTGAAATCGACCAATGGGCTGCCGACTTAGGTCAACATAGACACAGAGAAACTGCAGTCAGACGAGAAAGCTCCATGGATCACAGACACAGGCAGGGCTCACAGAGGATTCTGGCTCTCAAAACGAAGCCAAGCTGCTGTATTTGGATATATTGAACACAATTAGTGATAAAACAAGTGAAATATATAGTTATATAGTATATAAAATTACAATGGAACAGCTGGTTCCAAAATTACCATTTGGGTGACCTCGCCTGACCTATCTGTACTAAAACCTCTCTAATTTAGTTCTGCTTCACTTTATCAAAGTCAGACTTTGCAGAGAGACTGTTCACTTATTGTGCTATGATTTGGGAGAGTTTTCAGAGTTGCAGCTGCATCATTCCAAAGAAATGATTTGTGTCAGGTGAACCTGAAACCTTTCAATTTGAGCTGTCTGCCATCTTCATTTACTCTTAACCAGTAACATATACACCGATATTTACACACCTGAACAAACCTCACAAGTGTTACCTTTATTATAACATCAAAATTATTAAAATAGAACTTGTAGTTGCAGAAATACACTCTTCTTAGTATGGGTATGCAATTTTCGAGCAGAGGCCTAAAAATAGGGCTAGTGCTAAGAAGGATTCGGTGGATGCTGGTGGATTCGCGGGCTACATATAATGACGTTGCGGGCCTTAAGTTTGACATGTCTGCGCTAGTAAATAATGTGCTAACGTACCCTGCTAACGTTAGCTGCACATTTGTTTTAGACACATATATCTTCATGTATCACTATTACACAACGTTTAACCACGATGAGCTGTAAACCCACTAAACCAGCCTCAAGATGAAGAACATCTGAAACTATTGCATGAGAGTCTCTGCAGCAGAGCTGTTGGAGCTTTTGGTGTTCTATTGAGTATTTCTTACAGCAGGATAGTGTTTTTGTGAGTGATTCTGTGTGTGTGTGTGTGTGTGTGTGTGTTTGTGTGTGTGTGTGTGTGTTCATGATGATGAAGGAACATGTCACCCAGAGCAACACTGGCTCATTAATATGTTTATAATAGCTTTCCCTTAAATTATTCATTAAAATTACTTATTGTCTTATTCTATTATTTAGTTGTCTGTCAATCAACTCTTAATTAACGAATCGTTTCAGAAGTAAAAGAGACATTGAAACCATAAACTCTGCAAACACACACACACACACACACACACACACACACACACACACACACAGAGTATAGCAGGCTTCTGTGATTGTGAGGATTCAGTCCTCTTGGTCTCGGCGTGAGGTGTGTGAGGGGAGGTGTGCAGCCGTATCATTATGATGGGGCCTGTCAGTCATGGCTGTCACATGGGAGGGGGAGGGGGGGCGTTCATCAAACACAGAGTCGTCACAAAGAATGGCATTATTGTAAATTCCCAATATGTAGAAATCCTCTACACCAGCCTGTTGTAGGAATGCTCTCTGAAGAAAGGCTTTTTGACGATTTAAAAAACAACGACACTCCAGCACATTCTGCCGTGCTCCATCAGATCCTCTGCTGCAGATGTGTTTGTTTTTAGCATGCGCTGCACAGCGGTGCAGAGTAAGTATTTTGGTGCCGAATAACAGAGCAGCACTCAGATGACTTTTCGCAAGACGGGTGTCAAATTCAACCTGGTCCCAGAGAATGGTTAGAATTCGATTCAAATGATGTTTTTGGCTCCTCATATGTAACACCTTGTTTATCTTTGTCCGTCTCCTGAGAATCAATCTGTAATCCCGCATCAGGTCAAAGCTGTGCAGAGCGGTTGGGAATTGGGAATTGGGATTATACTGGGAAATGGCGGTCCTTTAGTAAAAGCGCTGCAGCGAGTCCAGATTGTTCAGTGCCCCCTTCCTGAGGTCACGTTGTGGTGTGTGCTGGCAGACTCCTCTCCCCCTGTAATGTGAGTGGGACGGGTGGCGTCTCCCACTCCATATCAGGGTGAGACAATGCACTCGGAACCACAGGAACACTTACATAACAACTAAGCAGTTACATATACACTTATTTTAGCTTCTTTTTCTTCTCAGCGGAGTAAGCCTCTGCCTGTTTATGGACATGCCCCCTCCCCCCCCCCCCTGATGCTGCATGAGCACACGTGGGCAGGATTTACGTATTCCTGCATCTGTGATGAAGGTTTTATTCTGTCATAAATCCCTGTGTGTGTGTGTGGTTGTGTGATGGATCCACGCTCTGGTAATCTTGTCGAGTCAGGGACGTCCAGCCCCCCCCATGTCAAATGCAGCAGATCTAATTTCAATGTAAGGCCCGGAAACACAGCCAATCCACATACATCAGAGCGGAGGCCAGTTCATCATTTCTGTTCAGTCAGTTCAAAATGCAAAGTGAATTGATTGAGAAGCTCGGGAGCGGCACACACAGTGTATTAGACAATTTGACATACAAGCTGCTGCATACGAAGTGCTTTTTGAAATTGGTTCTGATCTTTGCACGGTAAAGAGTTTCCACAGTCAACCTGTTGGCTCTCTACATGCGATGTAACCCCAAATTACAAGTCAGACTGAAAAGGAAGGAAGTGCAAACGGATTATATAGGAGACCAGAGGAGACACAACAGCAGGTCCTTGTGTTCTTTCACCGACTGTGAAGCACTTAGGCCAGCCTCACGTTGGTTCTTTTTGTCCCTTTGACAGATGATGCAGATGAGGGTGTTAGTGGGTGCGGTGGAGGGCCACATCTTGACAAAGTAAAGAGCAGAATTTGCCACCACAGTCAGTGATGTTGCTAAGTAACATGCGTGTAATGTGTCTCTGACGCATTAAAACACAAAGAGGATGCAGTAAACTCAGTATCCCACCCTATTTTTCCCCTGATGATGCTACATTGTGAACAACAGATCCCTGTTGAAATCTTCAAGGCAAACTTGGTGTTGGTAAATAAACTCATGTGGCCACTGAATGATGCTGTGATCACTCATGTCGATGATGATTTACCATCCAGAGTGCACAACGTGAGTCAGAATGTCACCACACAGATACCCATATTTATAGATTCAGTGTGACTTACTCTTTACTGAGACATCATTATCTCAGATCATTCATCTGGAATAAACCTCCCATAAGTCTTCATCATTATGTTTGTACGGTTTCTTCTGTATCACAGTAATCCAGTGACAGTTGTCCAGACATCCATGGGTACGTTGGAAACAGGAACAGCTAATAGCTAATTCAGCATACTTTTATTAATGCATATTTGCCAAAATGTAAACAAACAAGCTATAAATAAGTCCCTGCACCTAGCCACAGTTATTTTAACATGATGTCATTTTTGTGTAGATTAAATAAAAAAGGTATAATGTAAAGTGTGAGCTTTACAGGTAGTGGAAGTCTGATTTTATTTTCTGTCTTTGGACAGAGCCAGGCTCACAGTTTTCCCTCGGCTCCACTCTTTATGCTAAGCTAAGCTCACCATCCGTACCAGTATTACCATACTGATATGAGCGTTGTATTGATCTTGTCATCTAACTCTAAGAAAGCCAATAAGCATATTTCCCAAAATGTCGAACTATTCCTTTAATATCTGAATGTAAGAGGAAACATAAAGTCAGTGACAGTTCTGTTCAGTCATTTGAATTTGAGTGACGTTGAGTTTAGGTTTTCAGTTTTTGTTATTTGAAGGCTTATACCTTTTTTTATTAAATACAGCGATGCATACGGACCACACACTGAGGCCTGCAGAGGAAGCAATGGTTTCAAAGCATCACTGAACAGCTCAGCTTTTGAGACACATACGCACTGAAAAAGCCAAAGATATCAGGGCTTAGCGCCGACAGCAGCCCACATGGGTTTCAGTGACTGCACCAGGCACATATTAGCTAAATATTACCAAACCTATTCTCTCTCGGGGAAGAAAAACCCGGCTCCTCTGCCCGTATAAAGCCAGCTGCCCTTTGGCTGGATTCTGAAGTCACATGCCATCCTTCCTTTTAAAACAAAATGGCTCTGGTTGAGACTCTGACAGCACTCCTCTGACAGTTCCCTCACTGGCATTGGCTGGTTGAAGAGCTCCCTGGCAGGCAGATACAGCTGCCTGTCTGCTTTAGATCATTTTGGTCTCCTCTTCTCCACAGTGGGGAGGTCAGTTCCTTCCAAGAAGATCATATACACTCCTAGAAGTGTTTAATCATTTAAATAAGTAAATAGTGCTTAGTGTTTAAACCTTACCATTCTAGTTAGTAATAAAGTCATTAAAAAATCCCTCCTCACATCCACTTCCTCCATCCTTTACTGCTGTCAGTACAGTAAAGGATGGAGGGTTGTTTGTGTTGGTGACAGGCTTTTTGACAGCAAACAAACCCCCTTGGTGACTAATGAGTTGTTCACTCATTTCTTGGATTGCAACCCACTGCATTCAACCGTTGCTTTTGTTGTGCTCACCGTTTTCTCCGTCTCTCTCCTCTTTCCTTCATCTTCAGGCTCCCGTCGCCTTTGGCTAACATGAAATAAGAGTGTGGAGGACTGTGGCTGTTGTTGGACATCTTCTACTTCAACAGTTCTGAGATGATTCAAGGACCAGAAAGGCCGATAACAGCAGCCTCTGGGGAGAAGGAATCGGACCATCACTTCTGAAGCTAACGTATGCTTCCAGTCATGACAGCCTCTTCAAACCAACTCTCACTGTGTAGACATGAGGGTTGAGTCAACAGGAATGAATCAGTAAAACGCGTCTTCACTTTGACGACCAGCCCAATCGATAAGAAGCTGCTACCCGTCTCTTCCTCTTCTTGGGCCTTCCCATCAACAGCTTCCACCTCTCCTAGTCGCCTCTTCAACAATCGCTCAACATGCGTCCTTCCCTCGCCACGGCCGTCCTACCGCCCAGGACCCGTTCCCACAATCCACCCAACCTGGTGGTGGGGGGGCGGGAACACGTGACAGCTCCACGAAGGCGGAGCCCCCACCTCCGGCACACCCTCAGCCCAGAGAACCTGCGGACCCTGGCGGAGAGGGGCGGGGCCGCCGTCGATACCGCCTCCGTTATCAGCAGCCCTATCGGGCTCCTGCGGGCCAACAGTGACACAGACCTGGTGACCTCCCATAGCCGGTCCTCGCTAACAGCGTCCACTCTGGAGCACACGCTGAACCGCGGCCAGAACCTCGTCATATCCTGGGACATCAAGGAGGAAGTGGACGCCACCGACTGGATCGGGCTGTACCATATTGGTGAGATGATGATTTTTTTTACATATATAGCTGCTAGTAGAGCTGCTTATAACTGTGCTGGGTTAGGTCGAGGACAACTCAAAGATGAAAATCTTTATTTCTGAGTTCTGATCTTAAAAATGACAGTTTTCTCTCAAAGCTGTGTTGATAGTGTTTTCTGCATAACTGAAATCCTAATAATAATAACATGCAGGTCCTATGGTGCTAATGAAATCTTTAAATCCTGTTACGTTTGCGCTTGTAAAATTATAATTTTGTAGAACGTCAGATCGTGTAATAAATGCCTAATGAATTGCAGGGTTATGAATATGCAAGCAGAGAGATGTGATTAACTAAACAACAGCTTTGACAAAACGATCCCCAACATTGGAAATCACTCAAAGGTCTTTCTCTCTCAACCGTGTGACATGGTCTCCATCAGGGAATCTACTCAGTAGTCATGAAGACGGTTCTGTTGACATGACAGCGCAGTTGTTATTTAAGTAACCGTTAGAAGGTCTAACCTGCCTCTTAACCTTGGAAATAGTATCTATTATATTTATATATTAAATTATCAAAAATATTATCGTGTTAAATATTTGATTCTAAAAGTCATAGCAACTACAGTGTTCGCATGGCAATAGATCCCTACTAATTTGTTGTTTTTTTGTTTTTAAATTTGTATTGAGAATTAGCACCTACAATGTCTTTGGCCAGTGTATTCAGTGAGTCATAGGGCTGTTTTCACCACAGACAGCTTGACGTGTTACGGTAGTAAAAGCACAGCTGTTACTAGTAATACAGTAGATAAGATCCATGACCAGGAAATTCACCCTGTTCTCTCATGATTGTCGAATATCGTCAACGTATCGGGTCAACTTTCTGAGCCGTCAAGCCCAAATAACCAGTGATGGGTAACAACACTTTTAAAAGTAACTTGTTACATTACAACGTTACTGACATTAATAAGCAACTGGTTACTTTACAGAGTTGCATTCTGAAAAAAGTAACTTGTTAGAGCTTTTGAATGTATTGACATCCATGCTCAGCCTGGTCTACAGCCTCTTTATCTCTGCAGGCAGAAGCCATAAAACACCATAGCTCCTCTACAGCTCTTTATTATATGTTTCCGTCAGGCACTGTTCCCTCCATGTTATAAGGATTTTATAAATTACCTTACTTAATGATGAGGACTCTACAGTAGATATTGGTAGCATCTCCTCCACCAGCTCGTTAACTTCCCTCACAGTGACAGCTTTAGCCGAACCAAAAGCTAGCCGTCCCACCAGTGTTGTGGAGCTGTGCTTAGCTGGTGCTTCTTCAAAGATTATGGAATTGCTTATTTGAAACATAACTAAATGACTGATTGCTTGAATTGCAAACTAACACATTACGTTACCTTGCAACAAATAAGTAATCAGAGTACTCTCTGCACCCCGACACTGTCCAGGACCTGAGCTGATTTGACCCTACCTGTCCTCAAAGCTTTTTCTGCTGACCCGGGTGTTATAGAAAGGGGGAGTCTTGTGCAGGAGCTTCCAACTCCGAGTCAATACTGCAACAGGAGCTGATGAGACTTTACACTGGCTGGAGGCTGAGTCGACATGGAACAGCTCTGCCTCGGTGTACAATAACATACACACCATCACAAAGCTTGCGTCTCTCCGAGGTGGTCTCCGATAATGTATCCTGCTTAGATACAGGAATTTGACAGGGGGTGATGCACTGAGCTGTGTGCTGAGGAAGGCTATCGGGCTCATCTGTCCATCCAGCTGAAAAGCAATACAGGAGCAGCGGTGTACAATCAGCACATTTGTTATGAACAATCAGTGTCTTCTACGCTGTTGTAGTCACATAGTAGAGAGCTGAAGGCCCGACGTCACCTCTGGGTTAATGGCTGTTCCACCAGCTTCTCCCATCACGCATTTCTTTCAAAAAGAAATGAAGCGAGCTTCTGTGGTGTACTTTACATATACTAAGACAAATGGGTGACTAGTACAGACGCTGCCAATGGAAGTTCAAATCTTTGCGATCTTCCCAAAGTTAACCGATTAATTTGTCAGCATCGGACATTAGAATGTTTACCAGGGAGGGATGGGGCATCATGGGAAATATTTAGAGTTTAACTCATACAACGGACTAAAAATATCTTCAACTATGTTGATTACAATTTAAAATCTGTCAGTTGAGAGTCTCTTACTTAATGGAAGTACAATCCTACTGTAAATGACTGAAGTGACCCTCTGAATAAACAGAGTTATTAAATTGTTTCTTAAAGATGTACCGTCCTCATCCAGACATATGAAATGAACCGACGTACTGTTACACAGGATTTGTGGTTATATGTGTTATTACAAATGTCGATGTGATTTAAAATTAGGTTTTCTTACAGAAGTTTTGGTTCTACTTCAGCGCTCTAAAGTGTCATTTTATTTTAATCTAATAATGATTAAAACCTGATCTGCTTCCACTGGTTTCTAAATATTTATTGAAAACTGCTGTTGGAGACACACTGCTGCCCTGACATATGATTAAATGAACTACAGAAGCAGTGTTGTTCCAGTCTGACAATCTGATCACTGTGTTTATCCTGTCACTGTGGCTACATAACTTTTACGCTACATTAAAACGTGACGCAAAAAAAAGCTGTCTCTTTACACCAGATAATTACTGATATAATCCAGCGGCGTTGGGAGGGAAATTGCAGCCTTGTGAGCTGTTCAGCATGATGTATTGTGTTCATAATGGATAATGGATTTCTGAGAGAAGTGGGCGTCTTTGACTTCCGAGAGGTCAAACAAACCTGCAGTACGACACCCGGCAGTAGATTATTCTAGAAAAGAATGCAGTTTGTGATCGCTTCAACTAGTTTACCAAACCGTCCGTTTCTGATGACCTCCAGGACTGGATTAGCTGATCACATGTTTTCCAAACGCTTCCCTCGCAGGGGAGAATGCAGTATGGGAGAAAGAGATAGTGCAAACTGCCGGTGCCTGACAGGGCGTCAGGTCACTTGCCATCGATCACAAGGGCCGCCAGGACTTCATTACCTGCTCTAGGTTCTTATACCCAGGAGGGGCTGCCGCTTTCCTCGACTAAGCAGACATTCAATGATAAGCGACTTGCCCTCCCCATCCTCCACTCCCCTTCAAACATGCACACACTCCTCTCGCGACTCTCTCCACCCGGCAGCTGAGTTTGGTGCTTCATTAATCTGTGAGAAAGTGCTACGTACAGCGGAATTCCCCGTCCCTGTTTTTAACTCAGAGGAAGTTTGCTGTTTTGTCCTTCTGGGTAGAGGTTGCAGGGAGGCTATTTTGGGAGTGGATTTCACTGATTAAAGGCAAACTTGTGTTTATTTGGAAGACAGAAGTCCGCAGACTAAACACACTGAGAGACGGAGCAGATTTTTCTGAGTGAGAGCAGGATCCAGAGCTAGAGTGCGGTCATCTGTTGTTGGTCGTGTTTAATGTTCTCTGGTTTGAAATCAAAAGGGAACGTCAACACAGAAAGAGTGTCCAGACATATAAACACACGCACACACTTGTTACTAACAGTTCCCCTCTTCTGCAGATGAAACCAGTCCGTCCAACGTGTGGGACTGTAAGAACAGAGGGGTGAACGGCACCCAGAAGGGTCAGATTGTCTGGAGGCTGGAGCCCGGGCCCTACTTTATGGAGCGTAGGTTACCACACAGAGTACCCCGACAATACTTTCATTCCATTCTTTCAAAATATTTTTCTTCACTTAGTATTTTGTAAATATACCGTAAAACATTTAATGATCAAAGATGTTAATGTTCTTCTGGAATAAAAGGTAAATATGGTTTAAATAAGATCATGTTAAATAGTCAAAACACACAGACAGAATCCTCAGTACAACTACTGTGTTGTGGTCAGCAACAGGTAGATAACGTTTGCACTACTTCCACATCCCATAACTCTTTGCTGCTTCCTCTGCAGCTGAGACTAAGATCTGTTTCAAGTACTACCATGGAGTGAGCGGAGCCCTGAGAGCCACCACCCCCTGCATCACAGTGAAGAACCCTGCGGTCCTGGTCTGTGTGTGTGCGTGTGTGTGTGTGTCTGTGTGTGTGCGTGAGTGTGCATGCCTGCAGATATCTGCAGGACCAATTTGAGTTTGAGACTTTCCGATTGTGGACATTTTTGTTAAAAGTGAGGACATTTTGTCCGGTCCTCACTTTAAGATAGACCTCCAGAAGCCTGTGTGAGAGTTCGGGTTAGGTTTAGATTAGGGTTTGGGTAAGGGTTGGGGTCAGGCAGTTAGTAGTGATGGTTAGGGTTAGGGTAAGATGCTACGGAATGCAATATGTCACTGAGTGTCCTCACAAAGATAGAAGTGCAAGGTTGTGTGATTTTGGGTGTGTGAGAATCAGTTTGAGATTAAGGCACTCTGAATCTCAGGCTTGGTATTATCATCATGGTTAAAATGATACATTAAGGATGAAGTTCATACCAAGTAATAGTAATAAGGTACAATTATTTTCAGATCTGATTATTGCACGAATGTATAGAATTCTTTGAAAACGGTCAGCAGTCCTGTGAAGTTCACATGATTTGTACATAATGGAGGTGTTTCAGGCAGACACAGACGTTTGTTTACTATGTTAAACCATGTGTGTACCAATGAGCAGTGCATCCTCGCTGCCTCCTTTCACTACAGATAATTCCCTCCACCTGCCAAGTTGTCTCCTGTATTAGCATTTAGAATCCTGTGAATTTAGTAGGACAGACACACAGACGTGTGTTAGCATGAGTGTGACGTCGTCTGTTTCCCCCTCAGGTGGAGGGCCTGGCAGAGCAGGTGGGCATCGAACATCCGCGAAAACTGATCAGCTTTACTTTGACAGGTGAGTTGAGAGGTTTGCGTGTTGAAACTACTGTTCAGATTACTTTTGTCGTGTAATCGTTCTCAACAACAAACCGAAAAGGAAATATGGAGTCGACAGCTGCAAGTCAATTTACCAAAGCCTTCAAAAACACTGACAAACTTTTGTCTTTTAGCTGAGTGATGTAATCTCCTCCTCATGTTTGTCTCACAGTCCTCCGGGGGAAAGCGAGAGTAAACATTAAAAGCTGGCTTCAGGAAACACAGTGGTCTCGGAATTTAAAGAGGTGCTTTCCCGACAGAGAAATACACGGAATGTTATCAGTTTTCTAAAGAAGTCGGTTGGTATCATCATCTTTTAATAAGACGTAAACAGGAAACCGAGAGTACTCACATGTCCACTACAGCTTGTTTTAATTATCCATTGCAACAGAAGCTTTTAGCTGTTTTATCAGCCGCCAGCTCCACTAGTTACCATTCTTCCAGATGAAAACATTAATAAACCAGCAGGGAGTTTATGCCCTAGTGCTCTGGTGCAGTTGTGGAGTAGTCTGTGGACTCAGGCCAGAGGCAGACAGAAAAGGGCTTAGAGGAAGGGGCTATAACATGACGAAGATATTCAAGGATAATTTGTTGTCATTATTGAACACAACAAAAAGGCAGGTGTTGCCCGTTTTCTACAGAAGACAAACATGACAAACATGTAAACGGAGTCACCCTCCTCTCGTCCAGCCGTCTCTCCTGCGGTCCGCCAGTCAAGTGCTGCTTGACCCGGGATGCCACGATAGAGCAAGGTCTCTGTAAAGATGTGGACACAGTAACCGACCCCCTGTTGCTGGGTTAGCCTAAAATCAAACATTAGCCAGGTAGTGGAGCAGCCTTAGGTCTTAGCTGGGTTAGCTTAGCTTCACACGGCTCTCCTCCCTGGGGCAGTCGACCCATTGATTTCAGTGGTGTTGGTCAGGCCGGTCTTGCCGGGTCGTGGACCTTTGGCAGTGATCGTCTCAAGTTCCGCTCCCGACAAATTCATCCAATCCCCACACTTTCTTCTCCGATGTTGATTGACTGTATTGTTTGTATTCTGTCATATGCCATAAGCACTCCAGTGATAAACGCGAAAAAAGTCAACAAATTAAGACAAAAATGCAGCAAAATCCATGAGAGCTGCCAGCCGTAGCATTTACATGCCCTGCCGTTGACATAGCATCTTGTCACCCGAAGCAACCGTCTTCTGTTTATCATTATGCATCCAATGCTTTGGTTTATGACCAAATATTATTATTATCTGCAAAACCACTGACAGTCCCATCTGTCTCAGCTGTACTTTGTGTTCAGTTTTGCTAGTTAGCAAATGTTAGCGTGCTAACATGCTAAACTAAGATGCTTAACAAAACACAACACATCAGCATGTTGACGCGATCATAGTATTTACCCCTCTCCTCTTCACAAGCCTGCTGTCACTAACGCTTTGCCACAGATCTGCGTGCCACCGGCCTGAAGAAGGGAATGTTTTTCAATCCGGACCCGTACCTGAAGATGTCCATCCACCCAGGGAAGAGGAGCGTGTTCCCTATCTTCAGCCACCACGGACAGGAGCGGCGATCGGCCATCATCGCCAACACCACCAACCCCGTCTGGCATGGAGAGGTGACGTTTTTATTGGGCTTCAAATACACTGCACTGCACCACGACACTGAGCATGCTTTTTCACATACACAGAGGATGTGTTTATACACTCGTTCACACACATTCTCTTTCAAACAGATATACTAGCAACACACAACTGATAAAGAGTGTATATGTCTGTCTGCCTCTCTGCAGAAGTACACGTTTGTGGCACTAATGACGGACATCCTGTACATCGAGGTGAAGGACAAGTTTGCGAAAAGTCGACCTATCATCAAGCGCTTCCTCGGTCAGCTCACCATCCCTGTGCAGCGGCTTATCGACAAAATACCAGGGTAGGTGAAACGCAGGTTCCCACACACAGACGGAACATACACTATGTGTGCTCCATGTAACTTCAGTTCAGTCAGAAGGACAGATGTTAGGACTTGAATTTGACGTGTGCAATGTCACAGATGTCATGATGTTTCTCTGTCCAGAGTCCAGCCTGTGAGCTTCCCCCTGTGTCGCCGCCTGCCTACTGAACATGTAAGCGGCAATTTGCAGTTCAAAGTGGAACTCACATCGACTGGGCCTGACGGTAAATCAATCGGTCTTTAAATTGAGTGTGTTTTCTTGAAATTTATCTTTTCCAACATGGAAACACAACCTGTTGTGCTGCTGCAGGTGCCTCTCCTGAGTCTATCATTGGCCTCTCTCCCATGAATGGAGCTCCAGGGACTCCGTCCGATGATGAGGACCTGCCCCACCATCTTCCAGGGCTGGTCTCTTCGGGCCCTTCTCCCACCGGCTCCCAGGGCTCCCACAGCATGTGGGAAGGCGGGGCCACGGCCTACCCAGCAAAGGACCTGCCTCTTGTTGGAGCCCGGGCTAGATTTGTGGAGCACGAGAGCCTGTCTTGCCACGAAATGCTCCAGAGGTCACTCAGCGAGGGCCTGGATGCTATCGAGGCCCCCAAAGGCCCCGGTGAGAGGCCCCTGTGTGCGGCCTCGCCCAAACTGCGCTCCAGCTTCCCAACTCACACAAGGCTCAGCGCCATGTTGCACATTGATTCTGACGAGGACGACGAGAGGTCCGGGGCCAATGACATCATTTCGGTGCCGCTGTCACCGCTGCTGATGAATGGAGAACCTCCAGACAACGGCGGCCCCGATGAAGATGACCCGTTTCCTGAGTTCCAGCAGGGGCCAGAGCGGCTGGAGCCCTCAGTGCTGGAGGAGGAGCCCGAGGGCGCGGGCGGTGTGACAGAAGACGAGCCCCCTGAGGCGGAAGTGGCCCTGGAGGTGGGGGCAGGTCTGGACTTGGAGGATGTTTTGGAGCCGGACGTCTTTTCTGAAGTGGAGGAAGCTCCTTTCACAGAGGCTGTGTCCCATAATGCAGTGCCAGAGGGGGACGTGCACGAGGAAGGAAGGGGGCCTGGCGAGGACCCATCCTCAGAGATTGACACCTGCTCCATGGCAACAGCCCCACAGACGGTCTTCTCATCGTCAGAGAGCTGCCCAATCACAGTGACGACTGCTGTGGTGAGTTCATTTTCCTTATATGGTCACGACCCGTGATTCATCTTGTGTCTTTTGTCAAATGTCACCATACCATTTCTTAATCTTCTTTATCTCTGAGTGGATGTGAAGCCACAGTCCACTCTGTGGTGGCTGAGTGTCATTACTGTCCCCACAGTGCACACATTCTACGGAGCAGCAGTCTCCACTGGGTCCTAGCCCCAGCTGTGTTCGTGTGACAGCGCACCATAACAATCTGCCAAAGCACCATCATGCCACGTTTAAGTGATCTGTATCCACTTTTCATAGAGGTTTTTTAGACAAATGCTCGATGATTGTTTTTTTTTTTTGCATTTGCGCCTACGCACCGATGCGTATTAGCATAGTGTTGAACATTTCTCAGCTTTCTTTTTGTTGCCTTGGTGACGGCCTCTTGTTGTGAGCTGCTATTGTAGTTGACTGACTATTTTGGACCAGTAGGTGTGAATGCCCTGCATAACAGTGTATATGAGATTCACTTACATCAGCATGAAATCCTGTCTATAATCTATAATAATTATCATTGTGTCTGTTGTTTTCCCACACTATTATTTTTTATTCTGTAGGAAGCGGAGGAGGGAGCAGAGACGGCCATAGATCCGGGGGGAGACGTCGTTTCCGGAACCCCACCAACCAACCACGCTGTAGACGACGAAGGGGGCGGACAGGTCGCCATCGCCGAGGCTGCAGGAGAAGCCCCCCCGCCCAGCGAGCCAGCGGTGGTCGAGGAGATCAGCGTGAGGAGGCTGAGCCTGCAGGCTGCGGGGGGCGTGGCTGAAAGACGGGCAGGGGAGGAGGCGAAGCCGCACGAAGAGGCCGGCTCCGCTGATTCAGAGCAAGCCACCACAGACACAGATGGAGAGGAAGGTACTCAACCATAGATGGACCCAGTGTTTTTTGCAGAGGACATTTTTTGAATTCCTACAAAAAGTGTTTGCTTAAAAGTTCACTGTACAGCATTGCCATTCAAACAATATTTCTTACCATTTTCATCGCATTAATACAAAATCTGTCTTTTGTATGTTTCCGTGTTCAGGCAATCACGTTAACGGCCATCTTGTTCGTTCGCTTCCTACTGTGCGTCATGACATCCACCGATACCAACGTGTGGACGAGCCTCTACCCCCCAGTGAGTGTGTGTGTCTGCATGCACCGTGTCTTTGTGTTCATGCATCTGTGTTTGTATGTGTATGTGTCTATGTAGTACTGAATGACCCTGACTAAAAACTACCACAAACTAATTCCAAATTCCCTCAAGAATGACTATTAACCCAGCGATTTGTTACTCCATGATGAGAAGTGTTGGAAAGAGGACGTGAATACAATGATCTGAGGTTTTTTGCATTTAGTTTTAGCCACATTAGAGGGACTAGAGGGGGATGCCAATGTCTGTCACTCAATATATCGGTCTACCAAACCAAAAATGGTTTAACAGAAGTTCATCCTCCCCAGAGGATAAATCCTAATGTCTTAAGTGATCCTTTGAATTTTCATCTAGTGCCACCATGACATTTTGAGTTATATATCTTGACAAAATCTGGTACTGACATTCATGTCACGAGCATGTCTGTATACTTTCAGTTATCGTTTTTTAATGCAAATTCTGGCACAAATACAGTACATCATGAAATAGATGTCTGACCTTAAAATAGAGTATATGTCTCACAACAGGGGTTGTATATGCTTTATATTCAGCTGTTGGTGTTATCATCTGTCATTAATCGTTGGCTAGCATTTATTTATACAGTTATGTCCCCCCGAGACATTAAACACCTACTGTGTATCAATTATTCATTTCCTTTCAGACTGGGAGGCTCGGATCGACAGCCACGGGAGGATCTTCTTCGTGGACCACGTGAACAGGACCACCACGTGGCAGCGTCCCACCGGACCTCCTGCCCCGCAGGGCCTGACCCGCTCCAACTCCATTCAGCAGATGGAGCAACTCAACCGCAGGTGGGCTTTGTGAAGAGAAATGTATTGCAATAACTGTCGTGTTTCTAAATACCATTATTTAGAAGCATGGTTAGATGATGAGCAGGAGGCCCCTTGCATTGTAGCCCCTGCATTCTGTGTATGAATGGGTGAATGAACATGTAGTGTTGAAGCGCTTTGAGTGGTCGGAAGACCAGAAAAGCGCTACGCAATTACAGTCCATTTACCATTTAAGAATTTATGCTTCATGAAAGACAGAAAAACAGTTAAAGGTTGCAAACTTTGATTGTAAGACTTTCAACAGAGAAATTAATGCACCTTTTTTTGCTCAAAATGCTTCCCTTTACGTCTTTGATTTGACTTCTAGTGAAACGTGTTCAGTACATAGTTGTATTCATAAGTGTGCATTCTTTGCTAAAATAGTGAAAAACTCTACTTTCACCACAGTAACTTTATCTCAACTCTCGATCACAGGTACCAGAGCATCAGGAGGACCATAACCAACAGCGATCGGTCAGAGGAAAACCCCGTTGACCTGCCTCCTGAACCAGAGGGGGAGCTGATGCCTCACTCCATTTCTGGTTGGTTTCATTAAACATATTACAAAAAAAACACACAAATAGAAAGAAATTTGAGATGTCGTTCACAGGAATTCTGTACTAATTTTGAGAAAAAAACAAAACAATTTTCCCAATTAAATGACTCACCTCTTGAAAATGATTTGTCTCTTGAAATACTACCGTCTGATAAATGTTGTACACAACCGTCTCAGAATAGCGGTGGTCTGTGGAGATGTTTTCATAATGCTGGATATGAAATGTTGATGATGAAATAATCTGCTTTCGTTAGCGTCTCCCTGTCTCGAGGTTTGACTAATATGTGTTGATCTCGTTGCAGAATACCGACGAGAGAGCGCAGTCGCTCACTCCAGCGGTCGCTCGCGTCTCTCCCTGCTGCTGCAGTCCCCCAGCGCCAAGTTCCTGTGCAGCCCCGACTTCTTCACCGTGCTGCATTCTAACCCCGTCAGTCCTCCTCCGTCACCTTTGACAATGTTCTCCTTTTACATAGATCTGTCTACATTCAAGCGGACACACTGTTCTCAAACTCAGCATTCTGACTGATTTAATGTCTGAGTACTCATCACAGTCATGGGACTCAGATATAGTAACTGCTGCCTGAATGAATGCCACACAGCGCTACGCTTCAGTACAGTGCTGTAAGAGTGTAAGGCCCAGTGCTGTTGTTCAGTAGGAGTCACATAGATTGCTGAAATAGTTAACCAGTGTGTCACATGCATTGAGCAATGACGGCAGTCATTTTCTCACTTACCTCCATTTGTACATGCAGATAGTTTTGGTTTATGTGCAGTGCTGCTTTTAGGGGCAAATAGCGAAGAGCCAAAATGATCTGCATTGCTACATACAGGTGGTCACAAAATATGTGGCAATATAGGTCGTTAAAAATGTTTTAAGATATGTTATAAAGGGTCTAAACATTTTTTTGTTTTTTGTAAATTGGGTGACTTGATCATTTAAGACATTACTTTATTTGGGCTTTTTAAAAAAACATTTCAAACCTCTGTTAAATCAATTCAAAGTCTCCAGCGCCATATGGATATGATGGATGAGATCCATGAGAGATGCACAGCAAAGTTACATTTGAACTATTTGAACACCTTGCTGTATGCAGTATTGATCCTACACTAATCATGTTATAGCCGAGGATGTCTAGCATTCATTTCAAATGGATCAAAAAAACATTGGCATTAGGAAAAATATTATCCACACCGTCTTCCATCTTGAACGATTGAAGTGAAATGAGCCCGGAGCTGCTCTCTAGTCTTTCTCCTGTCCCTCTCTGATGACCTCACCTCTCTGCCCTCTCTGCCCAGAGTGCCTACCGCATGTTTACGAGCAACACCTGCCTGAAGCACATGATCAGCAAGGTGCGTCGGGACGCCCATTACTTTGAGCGCTACCAGCACAACCGCGACCTCGTCACCTTCCTCAACATGTTCTCCAACAAGCAGCTGGAGCTTCCCCGTGGCTGGGAGATGAAGCACGACCACACCGGGAAGGTGTGTATGTGTTGACCTTCGACCTGGGATGATCCTGAAGGTCGTGTGCGTCCACTGATTGTAATCTCTGCTCAGCTATCCAGTGGTCTTTACTGCTGTTTTGTCTTTATAATCCTCCATTTGAGTGTACTGCATGTGAAGATGTGTTTCTGTGTGCACGTAGTGGAGTTTATCCATGCCTGACCGCGGGTGTTCGCATCTCAATCCTCAGCCCTTCTTTGTGGATCACAACTGTCGCTCCACGACCTTCATCGACCCGCGGCTTCCCCTCCAGAGCTCTCGCTCCACCGGGCTGCTGGCCCACCGCCAGCACCTGAGCCGCCAGCGCAGCCACAGTGCAGGGGAGGTGAGAGACTAGCCGCCACTGCACCACTTGTCACCTGGAGTCAACTTAAGGCTAGGAGAGACACTGCGATGTTTAGAGAGGCCGGTTTGAAGGAGAAAAATGCTTTGTGAGTGTTATCCTGCTAGTTCACCAAGCAAGGGCATCAGTGCTGTTTCAGTACAACGCTAGTCCGATAGAAAAGAGTGAAACATTACCTCATTTTGAAACAAAGCTGCTTTTGACTTAGTCCTTCTAGATATCCTCCTGTATCCCCGGAATGACTGAAGAAAATCTTCATAAACACACCGTATGTCAAATATTTCATATGTTGACAGGTTGCTCCTATCTTGTTGCCACTCATCTCTTCTAAAGCTCTGTGTATGTATGTAGGAATGACAGCATCACTCAGTATGATTACTATAAACTCTAGGGGCCATAGAGATTCAAGAGGCCTTTGTTGCCTCTTGAATCTCTAAAAACCACAACGTTCTTGGTTTTAGTTGTCTGGTTATGGTAATGGTTGTTGGAAAGGTCTCCTGTGTATTGATAGTAACACAGCAGGGAATGTTTAGAATTATTAAAATTAAGGGCTTTGTAGCATTTCTGATATTTGAGATTGGTTAAAAACCTTTTTATTACAGAAAATTACAAATCTGACATAACTGTTAAACAATGACAAGGACTAGCTATAGTTTGACTTCTAGGCTTTAAATAGTTTTCTCTCCAGTGTTTATGACTCAAGAACAGGCGAAAAAAAAGGTTTTTGCCAGGATCATCTTTCATAATCTTTTCATCTAAAAGAGGTAAAAAATAGGGTGATTTTTTTGTTTTGTATTGTCAGGGTCAAGTGTTCGTTGTTACATTATTGATTTTGGCCACAAGAGGCTGAAGTGCACCACTCTAGCCCAAGAGGACTAAAAGCATTCGCGTTTTCTTCATGGTGAGTTTTAATTTACATAACTTGCTAGAACACAATATATGTACCTTGTGTATAGAGTGCACGGATAAATTAGGACTCACCTGAAAGAAAACATGATTTTTTTTTCCCGTGCTATTTAGAACACTTCAGCCTCGTGTGGCCGAAATTAGTATTACAACAACAAACACATCGAAATGATCCTGACATAATCACTGGCCAAAACCTGTTTCACAGATATGATCTTTTTAAGGACCTTAGAAAGATTATCCAGGCAGAGCCTTTTCTTTCTTTTTCAACTGTCCAACGGAAGTCATAAACACTGGAGAGAAAACAATTTAGATCAGACTTAAAATAAATAACCAGATCATTTCTTTGTAGCGTCTCAGGGCTTCCGTAATTTCTGATATACACAGCAGTCATCTGAAATCTTGAATACTGTGCTGACTGTGATACCTATTTTTAAAACCAATACAGAATATCTGCAAGTTAATTTTTATACAACGTTGGAATGAATTGCTTGGGAGACTGTAAATCTATCTATGTGGTATGCTATGGAAAATGGTTGGCAGACACATAAGAAATAAGAAGTGTGTAGTTAAGGGGCGAGAACATGCTAAAGTGACCGGTATCCTGACAGGCGGACCGGTCTCAGAACTAGGATGCGACCTGAACCGTAGTGTGTCCTTTTGTCACAGGTGGTGGATGACTCTCGCCAAGCCAACCCGCCCGTCATGCCCCGCCCATCCAGCACCTTCAGCGGCTCCAGTCGAAGTCAGTACCACGATGTGGTGCCTGTGGGTAGGTCAGGCAGAATCAAAATGTGCGCATGCAATAGTGTGACCAAGCCGACACAGATATAAATACACATTCCTCATTTTCCTTCCAGCCTACAATGACAAGATAGTGGCATTTCTACGACAAACCAACATCGTCGAGATCCTGCAGGAAAGGCAACCCGAACTCGCCAGGAATCACTCGCTCAAGTATGCCTCTCGCTCTCTCCGTTTTCCTCTTCCCTTCCTCCCCCTGTCATTGCTCTCTCTCTCTCTCTCTCTCTCTCTCACATCCAACACCTCCATTATCATCATCAGTCAAACTAAACACACAGTTAACCTTTAATCCAAATGGATTGTGTCACTTTACCCGCTGGTGTGTGTGTGTGTGTGTGTAGGGAGAAGGTGCAGTTTATTCGCAGTGAGGGAGTCACAGGGCTGGCTCGTCTCTCTAGCGACGCTGACCTCGTCATGCTGCTTAGGTGAGTGCTGTTCATGTGCGTTTGTGTGTCAGGGTGGCGGACCGATTAATGGACACATATAAAAAAAAAAGAAAAAAAAAAAAGAAGATAACCAGCTGGCTCCACCATTTCCAGGAATACAAGTTTAATTTGATCCACCTATGCTGATACTATGCTGTTCTAAGATGTAGGATTTCTACATGTCTGTTCCTCTCTGACTGTGTTCCGCGTGTGTTCCTCTCTCTCGTCTCCAGCCTATTTGAGGAGGAGGTGATGTCATATGTGCCGCCGTTGCTCCACCCAAATTACTGCCTCTCGTCTCCTCAGAGCTCCCCTGGTAAGTGTCTGTCTCACTCTGTCTGCAGCCACTTTATTGGCATGAAACGCCTTTACTTGTCTTTATTAAGTTCTGTCTCTTTATTACATTTCACACCTTCCGCCGTGAGGTTTGGTTTACATTGTATACTAAATAAAAGAAACAATTTCACAGTACATTCTTATACAACACAAGTTGATGTCAGGCTAATATAAAACATTAAGACACAAAAGACGTGCTTTACACGGACACTCACATTCTCTCTTCTTCCCACAAACTCTACACACATGCACATGCACACTTAGTGTCCTCAAAGGTGCTAAATTCAGAGCATATCTCTGATTGAGGGAGAGGCCCTTTTCACAGCAGCCATTGTGAAATGTCATTGTAGGGTAAGCACAGGTGTGATAAATGTCATTAGTTATGGCCTTGTTCCATTCAGGTTGGCCAGAGCCCTGGTGCATCCTGACTCACTGGAATGACTGACACACTAATTAGAATGGGACCATAATTAACATGATCCATTACACCTGTGTTTACCCTGTGATTACATGTCAAATTGGCTGCTGTGAAATGGGCCTATTGCCTCCACACGGCTCTCAACATGGCGACGGCTGAGCCGGCTGTTAGCGGCAAACATCTGGACCGGTTACATAAACAAAGCACAGAGAAACTGGGATTAAACACACACAGAGGGAGAGTGACTTCATTCTCTGCTCAAGGAGGACATCACTCCGCTATATCTTTACATCGATGATATATGTTTGCTGCTATATTAATGCTCTGGATTTAGCACCTTTTCATGACCATATAATTTTTTATGAACAAAAATAGTAATTTCCATAATAATCTGAAGGAAAAAAGCAAAGTAATTGATAAGCAAAGATCAAATGTATAACAAAAAACAATGGCATACCAAATTATGACCGTGGAAAACGTTTTATTATATTTTGGCTGATTTGGATATTTAGCGGTATTTACAAGCTAAGAAATGCAGCAGAGTGAGACTACATTAGTCGTGCAAGAGGATATGGCCGACGGGAAACCTTTGGGCGTCCGAAGCGATTCATCCTGGTACACGTAGGCCCACTCCGTGAGCAGGAGGACTCAGCTCTCTGGGTCAATATGCCACTTGCAGAGGAATTTATTGCTTTAATCGACTACATTTACCCTGATTGGACGTCTACATGAAAGGTGGCAAATTTTCCCTTTTAAGTAGTTGACACGTACACAAACACACGCTTCCTCTCTTTAGTGTCGGTGTGTTTGTCCTTCTGTGCACTCTCTATCTATACTGAACCTACCTCTAATCTTGAACTGTTCAACCAAAACACAGACAGATGAAGAGATGTGTCTCTGTGTATCTCTCCAATCAATGACACCTACAACAGTCTGATGCAAAATTACAATCCAGGATTAACCTGCATACAGTACTCCAATTCTCAGATTTAGTTTTTCCTTACCTGTTCAGGCTGAAGCTTTGGATCATCCAAATTTCATTTTATCTCCCTTTCTCTGTTTTCCTTCTTTTTTCTTTTTTTTTCAACCCATCTCTGCCTCCCTTTCTTTGTCTGTTTACCACTCCGACTACCGTTGTCCTTTTTGTTTCTTCCTGTCCTTTCTTTCTCTGTCTCTTTCTCTGTCTCTGTCTCTGTCTCTCTCTCTCTCTCTCTCTCTCTCTCTCTCTCTCTGTCCTCTCTCTCTTTCTCTCATATTTATATCTCAGGCACCCAGCGAGCCAATGCCCGCGCTCCTGCTCCCTATAAGCGTGATTTTGAGGCTAAACTGAGGAACTTCTATCGAAAGCTGGAGACCAAAGGTTATGGACAGGGACCGGGAAAAGTCAAGTAGGTTTAAACCCAACATTTGAAAAGAGATGAATGTGTGCATTGCCAGAGCAATTAAAACATGAGTTTGCAGATTCATCTGGGTCCAGTCAAAGTAAAAACTCCTTTTATCTTTAAATTCTGATGGAAAACAGCAAAACATTCGTTTACACTCATACTGATGCTCCTCCCACAGCTCATCTCTGCCCGTTGTAGTCTGTTTACATTTTTCTGTCGTTGCTCTAATTGGTTTTAGGTTTATCCAATTGAACCTTTGCTAAGCCCCCTCCCTCGCTGCTACTACTCCGTCAAGCTGTTACCATGGAACCCACACTGTCACTAACCCTTCCTGAAGGAATATGATGCAGAGAGAAGGGTCTACAATGTGCATTTGAAGGCTTGCAGGTTTGGCTGTGAAAACAGGTTAAAGAGATAGCGATAGAAGCAAAGCCTACAGATCACAGTGTAAAAGCGTAGCCAGTCTATGGAGCAGACCTGGATTGCTGTCAGACCCTGTTCAGAGCTGTCTGATGCTACGCTGTGATTGGCCAGTCTGCGTTCGAGGGGCGGAACATAGTGAAGGGTCAGTTGCGGGCCTCTTGGAAATCAAAAGATCTGAGAGATTACAGACTAATTAGCATTTGCGATTTGGTTTAGCGATGTCAGGGTAAATTTTATTGGCTTTATTGTAAAATTCAAAATAGTAGTCTATTAAGTTAATCATGACCGTTGTGTAGATACAAAATATTGTTAGAATTATTATGTTCACGGGTCTAATACCAATACATCTGTGTGTGTGTGTGCATGTGTGTGTGTGTTCTCCCAGGCTCATCATACGCAGGGACCACCTCCTGGAGGACGCCTTCAACCAAATCATGTGTTACTCCCGTAAAGACCTGCAGCGGAGCAAACTTTACGTCAGCTTTGTGGGCGAGGACGGGTGAGAAAGACGCATTCCCAATCAACTTCCTTATCATGCTTTAGAGTGCAAGTGTGTGGTGTGTGAATTCAACTGTCGTCGATCCAAGGAAGTATTAATGAGTGCTTTCACCATGTACAATTCCACACACGCACATCTGTCAACAGCCCGGTAAATCCACAGTGTATTCGTTAAAAGGCAGCTAGAAATGTACTACATGGAATACTTAAACATCAATAAGTAGGGTTACTGTAAACAGAGATGAGAGGCAGCACCTACACTGTGTTTTTCAGTGACTGATATTATATCCTTTATCAGATAACTGTATTGTATCCTTTTCTTGTTGCAAATGCACAAGAACCGATGGTTATGCGGGTGTATCGTTAAAATAATGACCACCAGATTTAGCTGAGACTGTTGTCTACACCAGTAATTTCAGAAAAACAACATAACATTCCAACACGTTCTCATTCAAGTGGTCACATACAGACACTAAGTCAGTGGCCTCTTTAGCCACATTTGTCAACGTGCAGCGGAGTCCGATTTACATCTGATCCAGGCGGCAACCTCGGTGTTGAAAAGTGAAGCCAATGCAAAAGTGTCCTAAACTTGCATTCTTTCTACTGGCCATCAGGGGGCGACTCCTCTGGTTGCAAAAAGAAGTCTGATTGTATAGAAGTCTATGGGAAAATTACTCTACTTCTCTCTTGATTTATTACCTCAGTAAACATTGTAAACATGAGTTTATGGTCTCAATCTCTAGTTTCAATTATTCGTTAATACGGCATGATGTTCAGTTAGTGGTCACCTCCGTTCATTGGTTGCAAAAAAACAAGATGGCAACAGCCGAAATGCCGATCAAACCAATGGGTGACGTCATGACGACTACGTCCACTACTCATATACAGTCTATGGTGTGATCAGGCTGCCATATTTGACAAGATGGGAGTGAGAATGGGTTGAAAATGTACTGATTTCATTTCCCTACTGACATGCTTGTGTATTTCATTGTGTGACGACTGCAGGCTGGACTACAGTGGGCCCTCCAGAGAGTTTTTCTTCCTGGTGTCCAGAGAACTGTTCAACCCGTACTACGGCCTGTTTGAATACTCGGCCAATGACACATACACTGTCCAGATCAGCCCCATGTCTGCCTTTGTAGACAACCACCACGAATGGTGAGGCCTCCATATATGTATGTGTCTATATGCCGTATCAGTCTGTCTGATGTATGCTTGTTGAAGTTAGTCTGCTGCTGTGCTGACTGTAAAGTGTCCGTCTTGTCCAGCTCTGACTGCTGTGCGCCGGTCCCAAAATAGAAGTCATCTGGGGTGCTGCGTGGAAATTTGGATCAGCAATTTGTGGCTCGCCAGTCAATTTTGCCTCATGGACGGACGGATGGATGATCAGACTGATGAATGGATGGGCAGACAACTAGACAGGAAAACAATAATATGATAGGCTGGATGAAGAAGAAAGCAACATTAATTCAAGTCTTCAGGGGTTTGTTTGTCACGCTGGACCAACCTAATGGTACTCATCACATTGAAGAATGTCAAGTCAATATGTCTGACGTTAGAGGAGTCCTCAAGACAGACAGGACAGAAACACCGTCCCTGCTGGTTCAGCTGGTCTCTGTGCTACAGACTCAATGCGTCGTTCTCACAGTAAATCTTTGGGGCGGGGGTATTTATTGTCATAAACAATGTCACCATCTGGTGCATCGTCAGTTGGAAAGTGAACTTCAAATTTCACTTTAGCTCGTTAAATACTGTATTAAACAATAGACGAAACAAGTACACACGAGCAAACTAACTTCCACAATGTTAATGCATCCGCAGAGAGAAGATTTAAAATAAATCTGCTACGTTACGCTCGTTCTGTCGACATCTGACAGATTGAACTCCCTCCATGTTGTGCTCAAAGCAGGCCTTACTAAACACCTGGTGGGAACAATCATTTGAAGGGACGATTTACCCTCTATTTTCTGCGTCTAGGTTTCGCTTCAGTGGGCGCATCCTGGGCCTGGCCCTCGTCCATCAGTACCTGCTGGATGCCTTCTTCACCCGGCCCTTCTACAAGGGGCTTCTTCGAATGTAAGTCCCTCAGCCCGCTTCCCTCTGACTTCCTAATTCCACACCAGCCTGCAGGTCCCCAGCGCTTCCAATCAGATCCCCCTCACTGACTCTATAAGGCCGTGCTGAGAATGAAAGTGTTTCAGTCAGATCCTCTCAGCCAGCAGCTGGCAGTAGGAGCAGCATCCTTATTAATAGCTTTGTCCAAACAACCTCAAACCCTGCCAAATGTCTGCAGTAAGGACAGCTGTTTATGTAATAAAAAGGGTTCTTAACCTCTTCACTGACATGGATCCTTTCTTGGCTCCACATTATTATATAGACGAGCATTTATTTAGCTAAACTAAATGTGTTTTAGATTGTAATACAAGTCACATACAGTAGTTTCTAATGACTATATATAAATATTTCATGCTGCATTACAAGAGAATGTGCAAAAAGTATTTCCTGCAATGGGGCTAAAAAAACAAAAAGATACAAAACAGATATTCGTCATTTTCATATTTTTGTCTGTATAAAAAGTAATCCAGGTGATTTATCAAAATGTAAAAAAATATAAGCTAAGAAAGGGCAATAAATAGCTAACTCACTGTCTCCATAGCAACACTAAGCTTCCTGTTTACATCTATAAATGCATGATGTGAATAGTGATGGGGAAATATCAACATATATTAAAGGACAAAGAAGGAGTTCTAATAGCGAGTGTCAACTTCATGAAAATCTGCTTTTATTGATTTGCACATCAGCACATTAAATGTACATATATATATTTATAAATGAATGTAGTATAAAAAAATCTTTGTCTGTTTGCTTTTATTTATTACCTGTGTCCTGGTAAGCATCTCACATCCCTCCTAACTAAGATGTAACAACCCAAGGGGCTTATCCTGATACATAATACATTTGGGCAAACCTATTTTCCTGCCATGCATCAGGCTGTGTCTCACATTTGACTATCTTTGAGGACAGCTGTCTTGCGCTATTGTGATTGGGCTAATTAACCTTTTAACCTCCCTGCTTACAATCAGCCATGGTTCATGAGTAGGGCAACCCATCAGTGCCTTGTTGACCTCTCTGCAAGCTCCGCGTTACCTCTGCCTGTGCTCACGCAGCCCATGTGACCTGAGTGACCTGGAGTTCCTGGACGAGGAGTTCCACCAGAGCCTGCAGTGGATGAAGGACAACGACATCGAAGACATGCTGGACCTCACCTTCACTGTGAACGAGGAGGTCTTTGGACAGGTGTGTGTGAGGGATTGAATAAGAGGAGTCTTCTTGCATTTCTTCATTAAATGTGTGACTGCAGCCTGGTGAAAACACATCCGTATTCAAGACTGCAATGTCTGCATGTGATTGTGCAGATCACCGAGAGAGAGCTGAAGCCGGGCGGGGCTGGTATCCCTGTGTCAGAGAAGAACAAGAAGGAGTACATCGAGCGCATGGTCAAGTGGCGTATAGAGCGAGGAGTGGCCCAGCAGACGGAGAGCCTGGTCCGAGGCTTCTATGAGGTACAGCACATAATTAATGAGGCTGTGAGTGTAAAAGGGCGATAAGTATGATTTTTCTTCTTTATAGCACATTATGGCTATAATACACTCTATCGATAGGGATGGGACGATATAGGATTTTATTGCTGCTCGCGATTAAAACCCTCCCAATAAGTTGATCGCTAGTGATCACGGTAGAAAAGTAAAAAATAGAGCCTGATATTAAATTACAGGAATTATCATTTAAGAGGCTCACAAATTCTTTTTAAATGTATCCTTTATTTACACAGCGGGACCTTATGATTTATGATCACTTTTATTTAAGATAGTTTGTTTTTCACTAAAACAGATGTGTGTCTGTGATGTTTGTTAGCTAAATGTAAGGTAAAGTGACCGCAGTGTGTTTTAGTGCTATTTTTAACTTGTTTCGATGATTTTCGAGATCATATCGTGAATTGTAATTATTTTGGCCGGGAAAATGGTGACAGGATTGATCACTAGCGATGACGTAGTGGGATTTCTTCTTTTTTTTTGAGCAACAACAAGCAACTGGTGTCACAATACTTTTCAACTAGAAAGACTTGAAACAGTTATTAGTTTCTGTAAACCACAGAGAATGTTTAGATTTGTGTGCAGTGCACAGTTTGGCTCTAATGTGAGGTTCCTGAGCATGTCTGGAGTGGTCTGTTCACACTCTGAGTAAGGACAGATAGACGTGCGTGTGCAGTATATTTGTCGGAGAAAGAACGTATTCCAGTTTAGAACTGTACAAGAGGATGGATGGTGACACGTGATGGCTCACAGTCCTACATGCTGAGGGAGCTCAGCGTGTCAAAGTGAACCAAGAGCGGACTGTAATATGGACTGGCGCCAATATTTTGCTTCTTCCTCGTGTGTTTTCCTAACTGGTACAAACCCAACCCCTGCTTAAGTCCGTTGGCTGGCAGGAGGACAGATTACCGGGACTTTGTGAGTTTACAGTCCTCTGGTTTGATCAACAAATCAAATCCAACATTTACCGTAAACAAATCGGTATTGTTCATCCTCCTGCCACTGTGTATATCTTCACGCTGAGGATCTACTGTCTTAAGTCAGTGCTCTGAAATTGATCAAACAATGTGATGTACAGTATGTGGGAAGACTTTGATAAATTAGAGGCTGCACCAGTATGTTATTCCATGTAATCATCCGTTTGCGTGTGTCTGTCTGTTAGGTGGTGGATGTGCGACTGGTGTCAGTGTTTGACGCCAGGGAGCTGGAGCTGGTGATTGCAGGCACGGCAGAGATCGACCTGGCAGACTGGAGAAACAACACTGAGTACAGAGGAGGTACGTAGAGATGGAGGCAGCGGAGCAGACACGTAGATGAAAGTGTTGACAGCGACGGGAGAAAACGTACAAAGTCAAATGCATACGCAGTGTATACACTGTCTCATGTTCTGGTGACACAGTCGTCCACAACTTGTGCAACCAGTCACCTTGTGTTCTGAGTGGGGGGGGTGGGGGGGGGGTTAGATAGATGTTCTCAGTGCTGAGTGATTGCTGAGGGGGATTTTCTCCTTCATTTTATTTCTCAGTCATTCTGAGGAGGAAACCCAGAAATCTGACCTGACCTCTGGGGAGATGTAAGACGAAATGACACGGCAAATGTAGATGCGTGAATACACAATGACTAGTGGTGGGGGGGGTCCACTTTTTCCCCAGGACGTAAAGGAAAGCCAGTACAGCGCAGACGCATGCATGAGTTAACTGGAGTCCTTTTAACATCATGTCTGCAGCCTGTGGATGATGATGAATCAAATCTATTACACTAGTTTATAGAGCTCGTACCACACAGCAACTTTTGCAGTCAGGGGTCACAACACACTTGACACAAGTCATAAACTCTGAAGGAAATCTAGTTAAGTGTATTAAACTAGCGAGATAGCCAGCTACTTACATTAACCTACCTACTGCAGAGGCCCAAGCCACTGCAGTGATGGAAGTGAGGCAGGCCCACTCACGTCAAATGGTTTGGCCCACTTTAGGGGTGTCTGACATGAATATGGGAAATATATTGTAATATTTCAGTACGATTAAAGGTAAGAAGGATAGTTTAGTGTTTCGAAACCCTCCGACGTGTTGTTTTGACCTCTTTTGGGGGTGTCCAAGTCTTAGGGGGGTCAGAACCCTCCCCCCCATACCCCCTGTAATTCAAACCCTGGTATACCTCTGCACCTCTTAACCTCAGCCACCAGCATACCCCGCAAAGCTGCTTCCTGTGAGTCAGTAGAAGGAATGCTAGGAGTTTCCTTTTATTACTATATATTATATAGGAGATACGTATATTCCAGTGGACATGAGGAGTAACTTACTGCAACATATCGACAACATATAGTCCTTAATGTGGCGTAAGGAAAGTTTAGATGTTTCTGATGCTGGTATCTGATCAGGTAGAACAACTATGTTATTTTTAGTTTAATTTTATAATTTTTTAATATTGATTTAAATTCATTCAAATCTTTTTTCTGTTCATCTAAAAAGGTAAAATATTGTATAAATCCCTGTAATGTTTGCTGCTCTCACATTAACCACTCACTATACAATAAATAGTGATTCTTGAGTTTGATAAATATTCCCATTAGCTATTCAACAACTGTATGAGGTTGTTGATATTAACTGTAATGCACTGTATAATGAGCACTTGGATGCTTGGTGGAGTTATTGCTATTTCATTATTGTGATTCATATTGTGTACAGCACAAGGATGCAAGCGCCAGTGTCCAAACCATTTACAAGAGATCACATTAAAAGGCTTTTTAAGGGTCTGGCCAATACAGTTGAGAAGCCGCCAGCAGCCGAGAGACAAGAGAGCTCAAACCGACAATCGGCCATGACTCAGTGTGAGGATCTTTTAATAGAGGAATCGACTGAGACGGACCAAACAGCTCCGGCCATTAAACATTAAAACAACGGCGCCCGTTCCAAAATCACAGAGGGGAAGTAGAGAGATGGAAGGAGGACGGGGGAGTGAGGAACAGGGGACGAGAAGCCTTATTTGTTATTCATCTGACTCATGCACCATCATCGTCTATCTCTCTCCCCCCCCCCCCCCAGGTTACCATGACAACCACATAGTGATTCGCTGGTTCTGGGCAGCTGTGGAGAGGTTCAACAATGAGCAGAGGCTGAGACTACTGCAGGTACAGCACGTGGGTGACCGAAAGCACTTGGGGCTGCCCCCGTGTGGAGGCCGGGGGCCCTGCAGGCGCTGCAGAGTCTTGTTGACCATGCAACAGATGTACCAGTGCATGATGGGGGTTTAGCCTTTAGCTGGATAATGCACTTGAGGCTGCAGGAGGACGTTACTTTCATCCAGTTGATATGTAACTGGATTATACAACATGCATTTTTCTGTTTTTCTTGAAGCCTCAGTTCAATTCTCAGTTAAAACTAAAAAGACTAATTTACATACATTTTGAGTCACGCAGCCATAGATACAGTCAGAGTCACACTGTAAATAATAATTCATACATTGTGTGACGAGTGTGGCCCTCTTCTCTCTAGTTTGTGACAGGCACCTCCAGCATTCCCTATGAGGGATTCGCCTCTCTCCGGGGCAGTAATGGACCCCGCAGATTCTGTGTGGAGAAGTGGGGGAAAATCACCTCCTTACCCAGGTAGGATGTCTTTAATGGGATGAATGTGTACAGAAAATGACTCACTTTGCAAAAGGTGGAGGGTGCTGTATTTATTTTCTTTTTTCTGAAGGGAGGTCGGGCCTTTTACTTTTCTTTTTCTCACTATTTGTATTTTACATCGGCCTTCCCCTGCTAAATTTAATATTGAATATAGGAAGACCTGGAAAACGTTGCTGGGGAGAGGGATGCCTGGAAGACGTTGGATAAGCAGACGAAAATGGATGGAATCAAAAACTAGTGGGACCAATAAGTCAATTTTAAGACTCACACTGAACCTTTATGGATCTAAGTGATTCAACGTTCTCTCACACTTAGTTTATCATTACATTTTGTATGAAGCCTCATACAATCCAGATGTCTGCTCTCGTACATTAAAGGCATTGTCTGATATATTTTCTATTCTCTTTCTATTATTTGTTCTGGTTAAGTCAGTCAGCTGGTGTAATTGCCAGATTTGGCAATTGCTAATTACACTTGTACTATGTCATTGGTGACTATTGTAAAAATCTTTAATATTTTATTCTTGCAAGGGTAGGCTGATATGAAGATATAAATATGGGGTGAGGAAAAAAGATAAAACGCCCAACCTCGCTTCAGCAAAAATATATATAATCGACCTAGCACAGATTTAGCCCCCTCGTCATTGCAATAGTTTGTGTATGGTCCCTTACCAAACCTGATGAACACAGTATATCAGCACGGCCCTGCTAGCTTAAAGGCACAGGTGATCCATTTAAACCACTTTTATTTTGACTATTTATCTTTTTAATTTACTTCTTTATTTAAAAGGGGAAAAAGCATATTAGGCCTTATATCATTCATCCAGGTTCCTATCTGTGGAGAATTAGTGAAATTACATTTTATATAGGCGTATTCATTCAAAAAAGATATTACAGGAGGTTTAAACGTTCTACAGTTACGCCCTATATATACAAAATACTATTTATGATTTATATATATTCATAATATATTATACATCTATCTGATCATCTTTTCTTGTGTGTGTGTGTCTCCATAGGGCTCACACTTGCTTTAATCGTCTGGACCTCCCACCTTACCCCTCCTTCTCCATGCTCTACGAGAAGCTGGTCACTGCTGTCGAGGAAACGAGCACGTTCGGTTTGGAGTGACCTCAAATCAGCTCACACGCAGGTTTAACTCGGGAGGGAGAACCATCTGGAAATCCACCATTCTCCCTGAGAAGAGACATGGAAACTAAAACTAATATCCTCAAATGGCAACTAACCCCTCCCCCCCCCCTGACAACTCAGCTGATTATTATTTATTTTTTTCCCCAACTGGCTTTTTCTTCACTCAGCAGCTCTCAGGCTGTGTTCCGATCCTCCGCCTCTCTCTCTCACATATCTCATAGAAGTCAGTCAAGTGGACACCTTCTGGAGGACAGGCGGACAATCGGAGAATGGTTTGAAAAGCTGTACAGTACAATATATTGTTTTCATGGTAACATTTGTTCATTGAGCCACATGTGTGCTTTATCTCTTCAGTTAATGGGCTTGTTTACTGGATTTCTAGCACCTCCTCTTCCTCCTCCAACCTGCACCTCCAAGACAGCTGCTCCAAAAAACAACACTAAGCTCCCCTCTCCCTCTCCGGACCTCAAAACTGTGTCCTTTCTGCACCGAGGCTGCAACCTTATAGGAACTTTAATACACACACGCTAATCACCTTTGCACAAAACACACACAACATAAGACATTTTGTTTTTATTAATGTTGCAAACCAGTGTTTCCCCCAAGATTTTTTTTATCAGCATAGAAAGATGTGACATTTTAGAACTGGATGTTGGCTGGTCCTCCTTGCCTGTCTGAGAGTTGGGGATACACTGGAGTGCACGAAGACACACACGCAGATAAACATACACAAATTGTATGTAGACTGAAAATACACTTGTTTTTCATCGTTTCATCGATTGCTGAATAAGCTGGACAACGGGTCACAAATCATCAGTGACACCTATGGACTGTGTCACGATAATGACGGCAGGCTCTGGTCAGGACTTTTACCCCCAACTACTGAGTCATCAGAGCTCTAACATGGGCACGGAAGGCGAAGACACACCTGAGACATGCGGCTCTGTTTCTGCATATACTCACCAAGGTATCCAGTATCACACACACACACAAATAGTGCACACAGTATTGCAGCATTAGCCGCGATGCTGCGGTGTCACTTTCTTACAGTGTAACAGACGCACTCGCTCCGCTGTGCAAGATACATTTACTGACACACTTCCGTGGGATAGAAGTGCAGGCTTCCTGTCTGACAAAACTGTTCCACACAGTCGTCACGAGCAACAGATGCACTTTCTCTCACAGACAGATGACGGCCGCTCATAAGTATGACAAGGTCCTTCTCACTGATGAGATCCCACCCACCTACCCAACCTATGAAAAGGGATGAATGTACCAAATAAGTGACTGAATGTATGAACCTCGAGCAACTGTGTTCAGCCCCTGAGGAGGATTTTACGAAACACAAAGTGGAGGGAAAGGAAATCTAAGGTGGTGCTCGAGGAAGGACGACGACTTCTCTCTGATGTTGGCACCGGATTAGGCCTTCGTAGCTGAAAGACAGTAGCTGGGTGTCACCCCAGGAACCTGGTCAGGATGCAGTGGTGGGACCTTTTTTAGTGCCTCTTGGGTTTTCCTGACCATAAAGTGAAATTTCTCAAGGAAAGCTATTTTATTTCCTTGTAAAAGAAAGAAGAAGAAAAAGACCAGATCCATGGGTCTCACAAATCAAAGATGGTGAAACTTAAGGTGGTTTTAAATTCCCAAAGCAGATAACAACACAAGGGGGCGGTAAAGTGTGCTGTCGTTACTACGGCACCTTCAGAGAAAAGAACCAGTGGTTCCCTCCTTTCTGAATGACCGGACCAGGTGCGATGTTGATGGGGAACAAGCACCAGCCTTCAAGGCTGTGTGGATATATTATACTTCAGAACTTTTGGCATTCAAGTCCATGTCAGGCAATAGTTTTGTCTTATAAGCATGTGATTAAATTTCTCTAACTCTCAAACGCACGACCCGACCTGACCCCGCCCCCCCCCCCCCCCGCTCCAACACGACACCCAGTCTCACACACTTTCTTACATGCACACAAATACACACGCATACTCGTTTTGTATGGGGTGCATGCAAGACTACACCTACTGTACAGAGTCCTGTTGGAGCCAAACCACAGGGGGGGCGGGGCTGGAATAGAGCCAGAGGGCCCCACATGTGAAGCGAGATGTGGAGGCAGACTGTCGTACCCCAGCCCCACCACCACCACCACCACCACCACCACCAACCCCTCGTACCCAGTCCAATGCATGCGGGATCTTCCCGGTCAGCTCTGTGAGCCGTGCCGAGGCAGAAACCCCTAGATGGCGTTGTGTTATAGCTCGATATTGCATGCTGAAATAGTGCAACACACTGTCCTTACTAGCTTTTTTTGCATGAGGATATTGCTATCCATTCAGAAAAAAGGGGGCGAGGGAGCTGGTTAAGTTGTGTAACTTTGGTCGTCCGTTTGGTCGCTCACTCGAGGCTTGCGACCTTATACTCACCTGGCACTGTCATACCTTGAGCGCCATGCTCATGGGAGCAAGGCGTGGGAAATACAGGTGCTCCAGTCACTTAGTTTTAGCTCCAGGAATGACACGCGAATGCAATAGTTTGTTTTTACTTTATGACAGTGTAACGGCGAGTGTCTCGGCAGCATGTTTCTAAGGTGTTGTTACTTTCACATGTGCGTGTCTGCCTATCTTAGTAATAGGTCGGTGGTCATGGTTCGTCGCTCATGAATCGGTGATGAATCAATAGGGCTGTTTTGATTTCGTGAAATGTGAGAGCACATGTTCGTGTACCATGTGTGCGGTCCCGTTTGTCTCTTTGTATATAAATGTATATGTATGTCCGTCCTGTTGTGTGTATAAATATATATTTTGCACCGAATGTACCAAAGGTTTGGGGCTTGCAAAGTCAACCATTAGGCCTGCTCTCTATCTCTGTCTAACAAAAACACATCCCACTTCTGGCTCCCGCCTAATCCTTACAGACCATCACCTCATCAGATTTGTGGCATGGGCAACAACGCTTCACGTGATGGGATGTACGTTCACCCGGTTCCATAATGAGGCTTTTCTGCTGCAGAAGACTGGTAAGACTGATCACCTGCTTCACATCCAGATGAAGGCACTTGCACCTCTTGTCTCTCCGAGTACATTTCTGACAGGACACGTCTCCGGTTTTCAAAATTCCACTCTATGCAAAGCTCCTGTTTGTGTGTGTCTCCATTTCACCCCGATGATTGTAATAAAAGAGAACAAATGGCAAATTTTGATTAATGATACATGACTCTTATTTATCTTTTACAAGAGTTTTGTACCAATTGAATGAGTGAAATTACTAAATGTATTATCTTTAAAGTACATTATAATGGTGAACCTAAATATAATCATTTTTAAGACAATATGGGGACAAATACCAAATGATATCCCTATACATAACATTAGTATTAGTCTTTATGGGTTAGATATGAGGCTCCTAGTGCCCTGCAGATGCTTTGCCAGATGTAAAAAATGTACATGCCCAGTGGACAGATGGAGCCCAAGTGGGAGTAAATGATTACAGTTCACACACATCAACTGTATTCACGTTTCAAATCAACTCGACCTCCCTTTTTTCAAACGCAACAGTACTGCGCATGCGCCAAGCCGTGACGTGTCGACAAAGTGTCAAACAGAAGGATGTAAAAAAAGAAAATGATCGAAAACTCTCTAGATAAACTTACTAAGCTATTTCATAGTGGCCCACTGCGGTAGTTTGGATAAGCGGACCACTGGAACCAGCCGTAGGTAGACGTTTTAAAGACTAACCGCTCCTCTTCAGCTGAAATTTGGGAAATCGGTTTAACTCGCTTCTGAACCCGCGACATTGACCATCGAGCTAACTTAGTTAGCGACAGTTAAGCTAACCGGAGTCGGTAACGTTAACCGTAAACTAAACAGTAGCACGGTAACCGGCTTGGTTAACATTAACATGTAACTAACGTGAAGCCGGCAGTGTAAACGTTAGACAGACACTTGGGTTAGTTTCGTCGTTCGTCTCTCATATTACTCGGCGTTCAGCAGTAGTACCAGCTGGGTAGCTGGCAGCGGGACCGATACCAGTAAGTTACCCACGGGAGAGGAAGATGTCTCGGAGGCGGCTGGACAGTCGCAGCGGGCTCGCTGCGGGGCTGCTCGGGGAAAGTCAGACCCCAATCAGCACGGAGCCGATGGAGAGCGTGTACGATATCACCGGAGAGCTCGGGAGGTGAGTCCAACTGATGTGACCGTTGTCCCGGGACAACAGAGAGACAGGGGGGCTCTCTTCAGCAGTATGCGGTCTGCAGGAACGACACAAGTAGTTCTGTTGTGCACTATTCTACTAGGATTACATAGAGCCGGGATATATATCAATTGTACAATTAGCATTTAAAATGAGTCTCGATTGTTAATAGTCAATTCAATATTGAATATTGGTGTGGATATGACGTGTCTACCCGGACGGGCAAGATGGTACACAATTTACTGTTATGATAGCTCATAAGCACAGTCTAGACCACACTTTACAAATGAATAACACGTTACAGTTAGGCAACTACTGACTGACAATGATACAGGAAGCCTTATCAATGCAGCAGCAAGGAGAGCCCCGGACTGTGTCATACATGTCCATCATATTCATCTCAGAGTTTACGTTAGGTAATATGATGTAGTCTAATCTTGATACTTGTGTATTCAATACTTGTGCCAGTACCATACATTGTATTGTTACATAGGTGCACATGACACTTTCTGTGTTGTTGAGACTAAACTGGGTCAGTAAACTGTCGTTACATTGTCACCACAGATTCAGACTACACTAAACATGAGACTGAAAACCTAATAACTGCCACAAATCTCCTCAACCTGTCCTTTATCTAACCAGTCTGCATTGTCTCATTTCTCTATTTGCAAACATGAATACTTTTCACTGCACTTGGACTCTGTACTGTAATCTGTCACCACTGTAAATACTGGAGCCAGGCGGTGCCAGAGGGACCTGACTGGTCCGTGCTACCTTTGTCATGTGTTTGTTTGTGTGTGTGTGTGTGCGCCATGGCAACGGCTGACGGTCGATGATCATACATCCTGAGATCTCTGAGGTGTGTTTGAAGTGATGTGTCATGCAGCATGTACCGTATAATTCTCATTTCAAAATAGGAGGAAGGAAACGAGCACCGCACTGTTAGAAAGGAGAAATGGTACCGACCACTTCTGTTCACTTATTGTGTGTGTGCCATTAGCCATAACAGGAAGTTCTGAGGTGCAACACTTTAGAGAACATGATGAGGGCAATTTCTGGTTCTACTTTTGACCTTTTTAAGGCATGTGTAGTTATTCACAGCGTTGGTACAACGTAGTCTGAAATTACACTGACTTTTCACAGTGGGAGGTTTCTGCCTCACGGTGTTTCCCTATTTCTTTATCAGGCTGCACCTTCCAGTTGTGTTTGTTGTCATCAGTAACAACAAGTCTGTTACCTGCCCAGCATCAACCCACAGACAAAGTTAGCAGCTAGCTGGTTAGCATAGCAGTTAGCAAGCTAAAGAGTCAGAAATGTTTGGTGTAGACCAAACCAGAGCTACTAGTGTGAGTAGTGGACATGCATCAGGAGGCCAGAAACACAGCTGATGTTTCTATTGTTTGTGAGGTCAGATGTTAGCCAATGGTGGCTGTGTGTGTCACCTTCTTTTAAATGTGTTTCCCCCTGGTAGCCAAAAGTTGATTATAGCAATCTATCAATTTTGAAGATGACTTTACCTTTTGTTATTCAGCATGTAATTGAATCAGTTAGTGAGCTCTGTCAAGAGATCATCCCCCTGATGACATCATCGGTGCCTCAAGACTACAGAGTGATTAACAGCAGTTTAAAGGTGCGGCCCTTTTAAGGAGGATCTAAAGAAGAACCACTGAGTTGCATCATGGGAATTATAGGATTTTCTTTTTTTTTTTAGCTTTACTTATATTATAGTCTATAAGAATATATCGGCCTCTGCTGCTTAGATTATATTTAAAATATAATGTGTCTCGCTCAAGTCCCACAAGTTTGCTGAAATGTAATACTGAATTTGTGGAATGCTCCTTTAATAACATTACAGTTAAAAGTGAAGAATAATGCTTCATGCCGTGTCTCTAATGCTAAGACTGACAATACATGACTAATGCCAGTGATAGGCGGTGCTACGAAGTAGGACAGTTTAGCGCCATTGTTCTTCTATTTCAGAGTCGTCCTTCTGGGTCTGAAACCTTCGCAGTTCATTTTGGATTTAAATAGTTTTCTTCTTTTGTCGCGGTCATCGCAAGGCCTTGTGTAGAAGTGCTTCCGCTAATTGAATTAAATATCAGCCAAATGTTGTTGTTGTTTCAGAGAGGGAAAGGTAGGTCTAGTTCTCAGGACATTCTGAGAGTTAATCATTTTGCCGGCCTTCTTGTTTAGGCGTATCTTAGGAGATAAAGTTAAAGGGGAGATATTGTGCTCATTGTCAGGTTCATGCTTGTATTTTGGGTTTCTGCTAGAACATGTTTACATACTTTAGCGTTCATCAAAACATTATTTTCCTCTTACAGTCTGTGTGAACATACCTGTATTCACGCTCAGTCTGGAACGCTCCATTTTAGCGCCTGTATCTTTAAGCCCAAAAAACGTGGTGCACCTTTGCCACGGTAGTTCTCGAGCCGTGGCCGGTATATTGTAATGAGCCTGCATGTGGAAAAGGATCCGAATGGCTTGTTGAATCACATCTAATCTGATTTCACAGTTTGAGGGTCAAGAGGCACTCCAGATACCAAAAGGAAAAAGTTAGTTTTCCATGATGTCTCCCTTTTAAAACCAACAGACCCAAATGAATATTATGTGTGATGAACACCCATATTAGCACTGCTTGTTTCCAATCATTCTGTAGTGTTGGATTGTTGCCATGATGAGTCTGGGTTCATGCATGTAGTAGCAGGTAGCCACTATCCTCCCAGCATTGAGTAACATGAACAATTACCCCAATGATCAAACCAAGATGTAATCTATTGATGGCACCACTGTCCCAATGCTGCAATCATTTACAAATGATTAATCTAATGTATTGTTTTATTTAGAAAGTATTGTGGGAACCTGTTGTAACATTATAAAACAGTAAAATGTAGTAAATGTGCAACAGAATGTCCTCAAGGCTGCCTTTACGTTACATGTCCACTTTGTGCTCCCCAGGGGGAAGTTTGCCGTGGTCCGGCGCTGCGTGGAGAAGGCCACGGGGAAAGTGTTCGCCGCCAAGTTCCTGCGGAAGAGGAGGCGAGGTCGCGACTGCCGGGCAGAGGTCATTCACGAGATGGCCATCCTGGAGACGGCCCGCAACAACTCCCGAGTGGTCAACCTGCACACTGCGTACGAGACGGATCACGACATCGTCCTGCTGCTGGAGTAGTGAGTTCACAACAGAGCCAGTGGCACATGTTGGGACGCCATGTTTAACGATCTGTCTAACACCGGCTCAATGTTTCTACCACAAACAGCAGAGGGATCCTGTAGATGCCTGCATACGGGCAAAGTCCTGTTTGTCCAATGTTAAGGAGCTGAGACACTCTGTTTTTTTTTATGTAATGCTCGTTGTCCAACCGGTTTATCAGGCTTGTAGGCTATATTACTGTACATCTAGATCTGAAACTAGATCTGAAACTCCAGATCTAGATGAACTGCATGGACACCGAAACAGAAACTGGATGTGAGAGGCAGAATGGAAATAAGAATGCACAGTTGACCACAGTTACATACTTGTTGTCAGAGACGCTTTAGGACAGCTTGCACAACTCACTTTGGTGATCTAAGACAGCCTGGACAGCTCAAAACAACCTGAAATGTAATGAAATCAGGTGAACTTTGTACTCTGCACCACCATTTTAGGGCTTTGTGTCAACTTTGGCTGATGCTCTTAGCTGCAGTGCTTTACAGCGAGCGAGCAGGAAGGAAGGCTGCTTTCTTGCTCAATATCACTTATAGGATCAGACCAGAGGCCCTCTGGCTGTGGGTGGGCCACTAAAACCACCAATACACTATATTTCTGTTTCTAGCGTTGAATGTGAATCACAAATAAACTGCTTCAAATGTCACAAAACTGCCGGGTATCTTACTCTCTGTGGACCTCTTAGTAGACGAGCGTTTCATGAACAGTGCCTGGTATTTACGGTGCGTTTCCTCTTTGCCCAGTGCGGCCGGTGGAGAGATATTTGACCACTGCATGTCTGAGGAGCTGCTGCCGGAGGCCCAGATCACCCGTCTGATCAGGCAAACACTGGAGGGAGTCCACCACCTCCACCAGAGCAACCTGGTGCACCTGGACCTCAAGGTCTGCACACACACATACACACACTCACATGCAGAAAATTACAGGCATGAGTGTAGCTGGAGACGAGGGAAACTATTTTTACACGCTCACTCGCTTCGCCGCAAACTTCCCCCTCAAGTGCTCGACTGCGTATTCCCTTTTTGTGGATTCAAAACCCCAATTTCCTATCTTCATGGCACAGTTAAGACGGGTTAGAGCTGGCAACAGGGCAAAGTGAGAAAGCACTGGTAGAACAAGTGATTTTTACAGTGCTGCAACATTGAAACAAGGGTTTGTTACCAGGCCTAAGGTAAAGGTGGATCTGCAAGTTTAAGACACCCACAATTTTTCCAGTGAAATTTGAATTTAACATTAGTTGTCAGCAGATGCTGATCGGCTTCAAAACCACCAAATAGATCGGTGTGTTTGGTGTAAACAGAACGAGTAACGTACTGTACGTTCTCAACTTCTCTTGAGAATGATGCAATAATGAAACAATAGTAGTGTTGACACAGTGTCATATGGCCAGTATATTTCCAGCACTTAAACCAATAATGATGCTACAGAAAAGTAAACGCGTCTCGTTATTGAATAGGTGTTCCAAGAGGACTCCAGTTATGTAATAAGTTTAGAGTTTAAAGTACAGCACGTCTTATCTTTCCAGTGCTTGTGCTCTCTGCGTGATGTTCACCTCGTGTTTCCCTCTCAGCCGCAGAACATCCTCCTGACCAGCCTGTCTCCTCCAGGAGACATAAAGATCGTAGACTTCGGCCTGGCACGCAGACTGGGCGCGGTCGGAGAGCTCCGAGAGATACTTGGCACACCTGAGTATGTGGGTAAGGTGATGTTCATAAAGCCCTGCTTTGATTACTCTAAACACTTCAGGCATCACCAGCATGACCACGTTTCAGTGACCTGTCTCGTGTAATGCTGATAGACGCCTTTGTAGGTCTCCGAGGTGAAACTCTCACAAATGATAAGTAGTTTATGGATACTGAGAAATTCGTAGCTTTAGCATGATTCACCACACTTGTGGATAGAGATCAGAGTACAACTCTGCTGTCACACACTTCCTGTGTACATTTTACTCTTAAAAAAAGTAATTTACTACAAATAACACAGTAAATAAAGACACAACAGAAACGTGAAACGTCAGTAGTGGTGAAATAAAACAACCCGAGGTATGAAATGATACAGGAAATGACAACATTCTTGTGAGATTGAGTAACTGACTTTTTCTTTCATGTCCTCACTCAGCGCCTGAGATCCTGAATTATGAGCCAATCACGACAGCGACTGACCTGTGGTGAGTCCATTCTTCCAAAACTGCTGTTGTGGCGATTTGAAAGATAAGGTGTCGCGTGTTGACCGTCGTTTGTGTCGCTGTAACTCTAAAGCCAAACGATTTGTAAATGAAAAGGGAGGAGAGCCACAGACCACAGAGTAGGTCTGCAAATGCTAATAGCTGTTTACACTTTGGGTAATTATTGTAATCTTCTCGTGTGTTCTCACTTTTGTGGTTGCCAACATTATGAAAATGATTTATTTTCTTCTTTTTTTTAAAATATTTTTCTAAATCAGTCACCCAAGTGTGCCCTCTGGTATTCAGCCCTCAGATGCCCCTGTGCATGTTTTGACTTTGTTCCTCGTGCATGTGTGTGTGTTCCTCAGGAGTGTGGGTGTCATAGCCTACATGCTGGTGACGGGCGAGTCTCCGTTCGCCGGGGACGACAAGCAGGAGACGTATCTGAACGTGTCCCAGGTCAACGTGGACTACAGCAGGGAGGCCTTCTCCAGGGTGTCTGAGCTGGCCGTGGACTTTGTCCGCAAGCTGCTGGTCAAAACACCAGAGTGAGTTGTGTGTGTGTGTGTGTGTGTGTGTGTGTGTGTGTGTGTGTGTGTGT
>NW_022280081.1:115300-117685 GCF_004355925.1 Anarrhichthys ocellatus | reverse complement strand
TGTGTGTGTGTGTGTGTGTGTGTGTGTGTGTGTGTGTGTGTGTGTGTAACTCACCTCAGTCTCCCCAAGAATAGAAACACAGTCAAGTGATTTATTTTGAATGAAGTCAAATGGAATGTTGGCACGGAGCTGTAAACAAAAGGAGGAATTTTCATGAGGCAGCCCAACCGTCACGTAATGTCTTATTTTAGAACCAAGTCTGCTCGTGTGTGAGAGGAAGTCACACAGATTTATTTTCCCACGTTTCTGTGCTGAAGTGACAGTTTTTGAAACTGGTCCAGTATTGAGGGAGAAGGCTGCAGACGGAAGCCGCTAAACCGGCTGCAATGTAGTCCTTCTGGGCAGACCCTCACCGTCAATGTGTTGTCTTTTCCACTAGCAGGCTCACATGATAAGTGTTTCTATACAACATTATCGAAAAGGCTACAGAGAAATGAAACCACTTTCTTTACCTTGACCCGGTCTGTTTGAGTTTGTTGTGTTGGAGGACAGAAAGCTTGGCTTAGTGTTCGCTAAAAGGTTTCCATTGTCACGGATGAACATTGAGCTGATTTCAACAATGTGGATAAGACGCAATATTTCAGAACAAGACTTGAGCGAGACTCACAGTAACAACAAAAAGTGAAAAGTAAGTCTTTGTAGGATTCTTTCCATAACGTTGTAGAGTAACAATCAGAGCAGTCAGTGGAAAAAACAAGTGACTATAGTGGCCATACATTGACTGGATACATTGCAGCCCGTTTAGCTCTCCTTCAATACTGGACCAGTTTTGAAAATTGTTGTCCCCAAGACACCAAGCCATGGGAAAATAGGGACCAGGTTTAAAAAGTAAGTTTGCCTTTAATCGATAGTGAAAGTAATTGTGAGCGGCATGAACACAGCGTTGGACTGCAGGTGTGTAACGCTGCTCTCTGCCCACAGGGACCGGCCCAGCGCTGCAGAGTGCATGAGTCACCCCTGGCTGTGGCAGCTCTGTCTGAGCCCCGAGCCGGCCCGCACCGTCCGCGAAAGGAGCTGCGGCACCAAGTGGACAGCCCCACCCGAGGACCCCGAAGACAAGGAGAACTTCCTGGAGTCGCCCCACTCTCATGCAAAAAAGTTCCGCTTCGACGAGGAAAGGCCCGCCGCTGGAGACGGCGACTTTTGAAAAATTAATAAATAAGCAAAACAAAAACTGGGAGGAATCGAAGTTGGGGGGGGGGGGGGGGGCCCCGCTTCTCCCATGTCAGCTTTTAAATTATTTTAAAGCCTCCAGAAAACCAGCTGTCGCCACTCAAAAGTATATGTATCTCACTAATTTGCTAAATTCCAAGATGGACCACTCAGACCAAAGATAACCAGCTAAATTGTGAGACCTGTCACTGATCCATCGCTGTTAGAAAAAGGAAGTGTGAAAATTGTACAGTATGTCTCAATTAATGCAGTGTGTTTAACCTGAAGTATTTAATTCCTTTCATTGTTGAAATCTCTGGTAGTTTCAAAGTGCTGCATCAGCTCCACTCTGTTCTTCCTGTACTGAAGAACTATCTTCTGAAAATCTATCTTTTTCAAGTTCACAGCGCTCTGCCTTAAGTCTTAGTGTGACATCGAGATCGGCACCTCTGCAGTGAGGAAGTGTGACGACGTCCTGGTTTGCATGTTGAAGAGAATCAGAGACAGCTGCACAGCATCACGGTAACCCTTTTCACTCCGATGTTTGGGTCATTCCGTCACTAGTTCAGTGAAAGTGGATAAAACGAGCTGCTGTCTTTATGTCATAGCTCCGTCTCTCTGTATTTCACATCCAAGCTGACTTAGACGAGCAGCAGAGGGGCTGAACTACACACAAGCACATTACTTCTCACTGACGTGTTTTATATGTCTGCAATAATTCAGATTTAGCTCAGGGTTTTAGATAGAACTCAGTTTTAATAGGTCCGACCTTAGCATAGTCCCCTTCTGAAGAAAGCCCCCCACATGTACAGACATTGACAAAACACGGTTTCACACCGGCAGCACATCCTCATGGCATCCTTCTGCAGTGAGATAGAAACTTAAAAACTGGACCGGCTGAGAAAGAAAGCAGCAAGAAGAACCCTGTGATTCCCGCAGTCGTTCATATGCTACACCCGCACTTACTCTATGATTTCCTCAGCGAGCTGCAGGTTCCTCTTTGTTAGCCGGAAGAAGAGAAGCTCGACTTCAGCACTTACTTTTTAAGCACACGTATGGTATACTGATCAGCAAAGGGAAAACTACTCATGACGCTGTGTTTTCCTGTTCTTCAGAGGTTCCCTGTGTGTTTCAGTCCCTCGCCCTAAAGCCATTCAGTGTCCTTTCATTCAAAGCTACTCCTGCCGAGAGAGAGAGAGAGAGAGAGAGAGAGAGAGAGAGAGAGAGAGAGAG
>NW_022280081.1:0-115290 GCF_004355925.1 Anarrhichthys ocellatus | reverse complement strand
AGAGAGAGAGAGAGAGAGAGAGAGAGAGAGAGAGAGAGAGAGAGAGATATATATATATATATACACATACATACATATTCCTGCTGTGTTCATCTCAGGGCATGCTGCTCGCTCTCTTTGTGTTGTATTCTTAATGTTATTCTAACGGGCCTGTTATTATTTATGTGCTACTTTATATTTTGATGTAAATAATGTGTCTTATAAGGAAGAGTTGATTGTGGTGGGAGAGGATGATTACGGTGTTATTTAAAACAAGCTGTTGTGGTCAGTGTGCTGGATAATAAATGGAAATGTTGGACTGCAGTGGATTGGAAGATGAGGACTAGATGAAGGTGGTACTGGGAGGTAAAGCGAGTCGAGAGGAAGAACTGTGTCGATGTTGGACGAAGTGACTGAAGTCATAGTTTGAATAGTCATAACTGCTTCTTGGAGTTGTGACGCTGCGTGATAAGATATGTAGGCACGAAATGATTTGAGGGACCAGAAAGTGGGAGTGATGGTTTTAGAAAGAGACGGATGAGACAGAACCACTGTCCAGTGTGGAAATACACGGTGCTATTGATTCACAGGATCGGCCATCTGTTGGTCACAGAATGAAAGAAACTAAAGTGATTTCTCTTAATCTCCAGTGAAACATTCCTCTTTTTGTTCCGAGGTGTCTGGCAGAATAAGACCACGTTGTTGTTTTTCTTCTTGTCACCGGCTGGTACAATGGCCTTTGTGTGGGAGATGGGCTTCTCCAGCCACGGCCATGCTCTCATCTGTATGCTGTCATCCTTGAAAACTGGAACAACACACTGTAAAAGATGTTCATCTCGACAAAGTAATTTAATCTCACCGAGTCAGCAGATTCTCCTTGAGCTTGTAAGAATTTTATTCTCCAATCAGCTGGAAAGAACATCTGTGTGAGAGTCGGGGGATTATGGCCGCCGCACCTCTTTTGCTACTGTACAAGGAAATAAGCTGGACTCTTACGTCATCTCATGACTCAAGTATGTTTACAGTCAGTCAACTACTTGTTCCGATACGTCTCCAAACAGGTGTCGGTGTCTTGAAATAATCTCTCAATACAGGAAGTTATTCGTGTCGAAATTTCTAAAGGAGTGATGGTTCCTCTTTCCTGTTATGTGTCATCTGTAAAACAAGTTTGAAGACTTGACGAGTAGCAGATGGACTTGTTTTGCAGTGCGGTGATGTCGGGATGTCACTTCTCAGGATGACGGAACGCTCCAAATGGAGTCGCACAGAGCGGCTCGTGTTTGCCGGCGCCATCGTCTCGTCTCTTGAACATGACCTCTGTGGTGTCGATTCTGTTGTTTAGTACAGCTATTGTACCGGGTCCATTCCAGCAGCTAGTCGCCCGTGGCCTCTGTGTGTGAGTGCTCATTGTCGTGGGCAGGAGGAGCTCAGCCTTCATCCTCCAGAAGCAGAGCAGCATCAGGCCGCTGATGTCACCCTACGCTCCTGTTTCGTGCTGTGAGACCACAGATACTGTGGGTTACAGTCAAACCAGCCACAAGCAAATGCATGTTTCAGAGATGTATGTTTATTTTGCATTTTATATTCTCTTTTTTTAATGTATGAGCATTCTGATTGCATCTGAAATGACTAAAACAAAAGACACAATTCTTATTGTATTCTGATCAACTGCAGGCTAATATGTAGGTTTCACCACGAGAACTGAAAAAGCTCATTAAAGGTTGTAGAAAATATCTGATGGGGTAGTTGATGTGTTTTTGTTGTCTCAGTTTCTCTGTTGCATTCTCTCCATCATTGGGTAACAGTCAACAGGGCGACAAATTAGCCAGCACTTGATTCTAAATAATACAACTTCTCTTGGGTGTGCACTTGCTTTATACCTTAAGAATCGTACATGTCCTCCTTTAAACAGCATACAAGTAGTAAATATTATGGAATGATCTGAAGTTACATTCAGCAAGATGAGTTACAGCCATCGTGCAAAGATGCTATGTCAGCATACAGAGATCACAGATATGAATACACATTCCCACAGCAGCTAGGAGAGTTTTCACACATTTCAATAAACAATGTTCATTATCAATAATGCATTTCTTCCACTGAGAAAAACACTGACCAGAAAATGTAAATTTAGTAGAGTAAAAACTTTTCATTTTAACAAAACAGATCTGTTTGGTTAAAACAATTGTTTATTTATAAGGTAATTTGATATGCTGTCAAAACCAAAACTGTAAAATGTGTTGGAATAAAAAGATCCAACCAAAGAGACAGCAAGTGCTTAGTGAAAAAAAACAAGTGATATGTAATAAGTTTGTTATGAAGAAATGAGCCGGGATGTCATCGCAACAAAAAAGGAAGTGTCATAGAATGTAGGCGTTACATTGAAACATTAACTTGAAAACAGCAGTTGACAAAATGTCTCCTCGAGGTCCACATGACCATCAGCGGATGGACTTAAATGCAAAGACCATGTGATGGGACTGAAAGCTCCAGAGCAGCTACTCGATGGACCTGGAGGTTAGATTGTGTTAACTGTTCTTTTTCCCCCAAAGAGTGCAGCTGTGTGACATTTACAACAAAAAGCTCTTATAAATGATTGGACGATCCACTATTGGGATCAAACTGAAGGAATGACAATGGAACTCTTGAGTAAACATTTGAATACAACAAAGAATCACTACTGAGAGACCAACTGATGAAGTCTGAACCCGACTCTCTAGAGTCAAGTTCAGACATTCACGCGTCTAAAACAAGTGCCGGTATCAACACAACGTAATATGCTGTTCTGCTTCAGCCAAATAGCCTTTAAAAAAGGTGCAATGTGTAGAACCTGGCAACCTGCTCCAAAAGAAAAGGGGGCAGCATTTCACCTCTACCACTGGTTCCATACACTCTACATGTACAGTGATTCATTCTAAAGCTAACAGCAGGGAAACACTGACACTGACCGGGGCTGTACGCTTCATTTAGCTTTGATAGATTCTTTGTTGGATTGAATCCAAAGTGGCAGAAACAAGAAAACAACTCTTTTGTTTGGCCCTCTCACTTCTCCGGTAGACGGACCTTCCAGTCAGTGGTTAGCTTCAGCAGATGGAATACAGCCAGCGAGGGACCACCATGACTCCCTGCTCGGTCAGCAAACTCTCTGTTGCTGCCGTCACAAAGATTAGACCCAGCGCTCCACCAGACCGCTGTGACCCCTGTGTGCCGGGGTTTAGTGCTGGCTGAATGCTAGCTGCTACTGAAGTGTGTGAATGAACATGTAGGGTTAAAGCACTTTGAGAGGCCAGAAGATCAGCTGGCTAGCATGCTCATTTCAGTAGATATCTCTGCAACACCATGCAGAAGACGTCTTTGACCTCTTCTCATTCTGTGGAGTATTAGTTCATTTTTGGAGTGTTTTAATCTAAAATTCTGGCCACATCTTACACATTGCACCTTTAGGTTCAATTATGAATCATACCGGAAATTAAAATAAGTCCTTAATTAAACTAAGAGGAATTCTCTCATGAGCAAAATCCAACTGAACATGAATCATTCATGTTTCTGAATGGACAGCTCTGCAAGCAGCTCGTAGCTTGAGCCAGAATCAAATGTAAACGCTCACATTTAGCCTGAAGAGTTAAGAAGGAAGACCATTCTCACACCTGCATATTCCTACTCGGCGCTACAGGGAGCAGGGAAAAAGCTCCCGGATCATTCAAACGGGTCGGGTCAAGTGCATTGAGCTGTGAAAGGTACAACACACCAGCATCGCTCACATGCTCTCAGGTCTGAGCCCTTAAATCAAAGAAAAATGAGGTAAGAGCAGCAAATACGACTGAATCTGCATGTAAGCGCTCACAAGCAAACTCAAAACTCCTGGATGACCCTGAAGTGGTTCTCGATGGAGGGGGACTCATCCTCAAAGTGCAGATTCTTACTCGGACGGGCCCCGAACTCCTCCAGGGTCTTGATAAAATGTCCGTGCTCGCGGCCCACCCACGCCCGCATGGGGTCGCACACCTCGTAAGGGGTCACGTGGGCGTGGACCGACACCCCACTGGTGGCGAGCTCCTTCAGCACCTGCTGGTTGGTCACCCAGGTCTCGCTGCCTCCCGGGTGCCCGCCGTCCAGCCAGTACATGTCCGAGACGCCCTCGACGAAGTGCGACATCTGCAGGTCCGCTCGGGCCCCGGCCAGCTCGTACACCATCTGGTTCAGCACCACGCAGCCTTTGCTGAAGCCCACCAGGGTCAGGGAGAACCCTGAGGGGGGGCCGTCAGCGCCTCCCTGTGGCCGAGGGGGGTTCGGTAGGTTGGCTCGCTCCATGCCGTGGCTCAGCAGGGCCCTGCCGTCAGAAACGCTAATACTCACAATGCAGTCACCATGCAGTAAACACTCACTTTCCTCAGAGGTGAGGATTCTACTCAGTGGTCATTTTAGCAGACGCCCTCTTCTGCGTCTCTCAGTCAGAGTCCGTTTCAGACTCTGGCAATACAGAAGTCTTTAAGACTAATGCACTAAGAATTCAGACGGCCACTACTGAAGATAACCATTACACAGGCAGCAGTTAAGTATGCCAGCGTCAGCTTTAGTAAAAGCTGAGGCAATAACCATTTTTATGAGTTTTAAAAGAAAGCTGAGGCAGGGTTGTTGTATTGTACGGTGTCTGAAGGTCACTATACGCAATATTATAACAAAGATACAGACTAGCTGGCTTATGATTGATTAAATAAAAACTCAAAGAGTGTATGAAAACATTGTTTGGAGTGATAATAGACCATAGACTCTGTTGTCTACAACCATTGCAATACTGCATAAAACTAAGGACATCATGAAAGAAAACTATACTGCTCACTCATAGTTCCATACATTACATAACGTGTTGAAGTGTGGGGAAACACTTACACAACTAGCACTAATTCAATCTTCATGCAACAATTCATCAAGAGGAAATAGCGATGTGTGTTTAGGAAAATGTACACAAATATTACAACTAAAAGACAAAGTGTGTGGCCAACACTGAGGAATGACACGACAGAAATGTTTCTTTATTTTGACCTCCATGAACTGACAATCTATGATGTCATGGTTCTTCATTATATTTTGGTTTGTTTTTGATTCTCTGCTATTTTGGGTCGAATTATAGAAATGCTTTGTTCAGAATTAAGTGTATGCACAATAAGCTCAGGCTTCAGCCTTTTTCTGTCAGAATATTGTGTTTGATTTGATTCTATTTGTGATATGATGTATGGTCAATTTGTTGTATTGTGAATGAATGACTGGAAAAAATAAACTAAACTAATTTAGAGGAATGGATCAGCTAAATAGCCAGATATTTCCCTCAGGAGTTGGTGGAGATCAAAACAGCTCAAAGAAGAGTGACTGTGGACACAAACACCCTGTGTCTACTGGTGTAAATAATCATGTTACAGCATGTTGTGTTTAAAGCTTGTTTGCTGCCCCCAAGTGGCCAAACAAGTGTTTAACACAGCTGAAAAATCAGAACAAAGTGCAAATATTAAAGCAAATTAAAAATGTCACGATAATTCAAATGCTATATGTTGACTAAGCTGATCAGAGAAGAAAAGGAGTTGAAATACAGACCTGAGCTGGAGAAACGCTCCGGAGTCAGGCGAGTATGGCGAGTGCTCCGGGGCCCCGAACATGTTGCTCTCCACAAAGTTGTGGTAGCTGCTGAACTTGTGGAGATACATGCGGCCGGCTCTGACCACCCAAACGTGCCGGCCCGGGAACCGTCGGCCCAGGGTGAGGGCGACCTGCTCCAGGCTCCAGGAGAGCCACTGGGCTCCTTCAGGCTGCAGAGCCATCTCCTCCTCGAAGTTCTGCAATGAACAACACGAAGAGAGACGGGATGTGAAGCTGCAGTGAACAACGTATACAAACTGGAAGAAGGTGAAGTATACGACATATAAATCACTTATTGCTTTGCATTTGTTTGAGTTTACAGATACGTGCATCCCTAAAATTAGCTCTTTCAGTCAATGTGTTTGTGATGATTAGAGCATGTATCTCTGCAACATGAAGTGTTGGAACATAAACTTGTCCAGCTAAGGAGGAGGAGGCGGAGGAGGCATGGCAGTGATATTCGGCCTTCAAACACTTAAATTCAGATGTAAGATTAAAAAGAAATCTCCCAAAAAAAGACTCTAAAAGTCAAAGATGTTTGCAAAAAGTATTGATGAGTCTCTCTGACAACCGATGACTTCAAACTGTGAGACAGACAAGAAAAGAAGTTCCCCACATCCCCTCCAGCCCAACGAGAGTCTGACTAGAAACCTCTCACGCGTGCGCCTCTCTTTGACACTCTTGGTTCGTTCCATCGGCAGCGTCTCCTCAGTCAGACTGAGAGGTCCTGAACAACAAGCGACCTCATTTTATCTACATGCAAACATGATGGGGACAGCATCCCACGCATACGAACGTCTCCTGGTAGATACCAGCACACTTTAGGAACATTAACACTTGCCTGGGAAGCCGCCGGATGAATTGCAAATGAGGACAACGTACGGATGGATCGGTCGCGACTAAAGCTTCAGTGAATGAGGACAGCGCTTGGATTCTTGAAAGCAATTAGAAAGGGAAACAAATAGCTGACATTTAATCTTCTTTTACTCCTATTCTTTTTTTTTTTTTTTTTTTTTACACTTGATTAATAAGTGTCCCTTCCACTTACTAAAAAAAAGGGACCAAAAGGCCTCTGATGAGACCGTTTTGCATAATCTGCCAGCTGAAGCAATTAGACGTTTGGCCTAGGCAGGAGGGATACTGAGTCCTACTTATTCCTCACAGCAGTTTAATCACAACTGCACACATGTTCAGAAACTCTCTTCTTATCTGCTTGTCAGCTGTCAATTCATCAAACACACACACTGATGTCTCAGGGTGAAATTACTAGTGCTCCCATCCACAAAAACAGTTTATTTTTTCCTTTAAGTGCTTCCAAGATGGTTGTTCAAAAATATGTATTTAACCGGACTGTTTTATGGTTTCTAACATAAGAGAAAGATGACTAGTGATGACTTGTATTTCAACACTACTCTGTGGACGGTAGCAAAAAAGCTTCAAAACACTGAATGACTCAGATGTTTTCTCAGGTCCTATGTATGGAATATTATTACAGTGTGGTATTGTCAAATGTTTTGAAATCCCTACACATAAGCTCTTCGCACAGTGGATTTCTGGGAATTGCAGTCTGGTCATTTTCAGCTCTGACTCAGAAAAACCATGTTCAATTTAGTCAAATCACCTGCGTGTTTCTTCCACAAAGACGATCCAACTCACAGCTAAAGGTGGATTAAATAGAGGAAGTGCACCTCATCTCTGCGGCGGTCTGCTATCATGCTCCAATACTCGCCATGGACAGACAAGTATCATCACTGTACTTGTGCGCGATAGACTGAGCTGTGAAGTGCTTCCTTCAGTTGAACTTTGTGGCTTATCACTGAGCCCTAGACAGCCTCTCCAACACAGTATGAATAAAGTGAACTCGATATCACCGTAGCTAAGAGACGCCAAGAGTGACGGGGTCAAATATCTGCCCTTTGTTGTTTCACGATTGTGTTATACTGCGACAGTAAATAATAATGTGTGCAGAATGAACTACCCTGCTACTAAAGTGGGAAACAATTCTAATGCAAGCTAGCCTGAAAGTGGTTCCCCGCATTATGCAATAACCTGCAGGAGATTCCTTTGCTTCAGTACAACGAAATGACTCAGTCTGCTGATAACCTGTCCTGACACATGGGAGGAGTCACATGCCTGTACAAGATGGAAAGATACATGACCCTTACCCTGTAAATGTCACATGGCATTTAGATCTCACGTGAGTGAGCCATGTGGTGGTTGTTGTTGTTGTTGTTGTAAAGGCACTTCAATTACTTTAAAACTACTCCAACTCAAAATCTTAAATACAATGTCATAATAATACCATCATCCATCATTTTATAGATTTCTCAGTGAGTCGTTGGGATTTGTTATAGTGTGTGTATTTGTAAAATTTGGTCAAGGATTAAATCGTTTAGTTGGTGTGGTTTAAGCCTTTAAATAACATCCCCATTAATACATTGGCGTTCACAGATAGCACGGGGATGAACCGACCATAAATCTCTGGATTCCAATCGGCCATTATCTCCTTGTTCAGGGTTTTATTTACCCGTCTGTGTTCATTGTGAACGGAACTATTTTAGGTGATTGAGAGTCAGGCGTCATCTGTCTGTCGCCCCCGTGGGTAACCTGAGATCAATAGACGCCTCAAACATGTGCTCATACCCTCATCACACTCACCTGAATGTCCCCGTGGAAAAACACAACATGTCTGTTGCCGCTCTCCTCCTTAAGTTCTGCGGTAGTCTGGCCGTCTGTGTCAGGCCGGAGGAGCAGTAGGTCGTTAACTCGGCTCGGGTCGTATCCGGGTACAGCGAGCAGCTTCTGGAGCCTCTGCCGCGGGCTCCCGGTGCGTGCACCCCGGCTGGCTAACGCGCTCAGTCCCGGAGGTTCAGCAGATGTCGTCGCTGCCACAGAGGTCATCGTTTTGGCCACAGCTATTAGAGAGACGCCCGCTGCAGCTGCTCGAATGGCTAGCATGGACTCTAAAATAAGAAAAATGATTTGGAGTTGTCTTTCTTAACGCAGTCACTCCATGCGGTTGCTGCTGTCAACTAGCTACCTGTCTCTATTAGCAGCACATTATCTATGCGGCTGTAGCCCAAATACTTATCTTTGCACACTGTGCTTTATTCGTCCTCTGTCTCTCGTTGTTTGAATTGATGTTTAATTGTGACAGTTAAGACATGGGGTCTGTCTGCGGAAGAGAGGGGCGTAACTTGAAGTTGGAGCTGCGGCTGGCTAGTTAGCTAGCTAGCTGCTTCCAATGCTTAGTACACTGATTACAGAAAATGAGCCGGACAAAGTTGCCACTCGTCCAGCGATGGCATTGCGCTTTCCTACGCTGTAACAAGGGTGTGGATGAAACATTAAATATTTAAGTCCTACTCATTTAGCGGCTTGCTAATTAGCTAGCTAGCGTGCACTAATCCCAGAATGTTTTTTATTTATTCGGCGTCTTTACCAGCACCATATAGGTGCATTACCGCCACCTACTGGTCTGGAGAAGGAAGCAATAGATTAGCTTAAACATCAGGTATTTACATTATAACAATTGATCAGCAGTTTCAAGCTCCCAATTGACACCCTCCAGTCATCCCCTTCCTCTTCTGAGCCTTGTCACACAAAGACACGTGTCTTTGTTACCTTTTGATTATCCCTGGGAGTCTTCACACCTGGACATTCTCTGGTTAAACTGCAACCCCTGCAACTGTAACCCATTTGGTTACTTCCCCTTATCAAAGCAAAGACAGAGACACCCCATATGGTCCTGTTACCACTCTCTTAGGTACACAATCATATGTCACATATAGTTTTGTTAGTGAGTAAGGCACATAAACTAAATCACAGTAGAAATGTACTAGCACACTAAAATGTTCTATCACATTCCCCAATGTTTTCCATCAGTTAGCCCTGTTATTCTCTGTTATTATTTTTTTTTTTATTGTACCAGATGCAATCTATTACTACATGTTTGACAGTCTTCGGTTCATTTCAGTGTGTGAATGCCTATTGAACATATTTAGGTATAACATTATTTTCAGATAATAATATTTTAAGATGATTTAAAAAAAACAAAACACTGCATATAGAGTAAAAAAAATATGATTTGATAATTTACCCTCACTGCACATGAATAGAGAGAAAAATATTGATATAAAGATACAGTATATTAATCAAAACCATATAACTAGTTTAACAATATAAAAATTATGATTTGATAAATAATCCACCACTGCACATAAATAACATAAGAATGATTTGATAAATTACCACCACAGCATATACAAATTATGATAAAATGTATCAATTGAAAGCTGTAATAAACAATCAATAGCAAAATCATTTCTATAATCACAGCTTTAACGACACAATAAGAAAATGAAAGCATGAGTCCTTAGTCCTGTTCACAGTAGCAGCTGTGTCTTGGACTGCACCTGTACTTCACCTGTCTCTTCTCTTGGATCTGACACTCGGAGCCCGTTCTATAATTGAGAGGACATTTGGGGTCACGTAGGCACAGTAGGCACAGTGGCGGGCCACCTTATTCAAGGCGCTGGAGGTTATAGGCCTCCACAATGTGTGCCTCTTCCATGGGGATACCATGGAAGAGCCAGAGCTCCAGCCTGAGGAACCTGGTCCCCCTGCTCCACTTGATGACATCCAGGAGAGGAGTGGGGCCCACACGAGGGACAGGCTGTGTGCCCACACATCAGCACCTTTAGGCCCCGTTAAGGGATCAGGATATGCCGCCAGATAAACTGTTGTGTAAATTTATATTGGGCTATCTTCAGTTTAAATTACCAGCAAACATAATCCTGTTTTTGTGGTCATAAAGCCAGAGAAACATAATCCTGTTTTTGTGGTCATAAAGCCAGAGAAACATAATCCTGTTTTTGTGGTCATAAAGCCAGAGAAACCTAATCCTGTTTTTGTGGTCATAAAGCTAGAGAAACCTACATCACTGTCTACTTTGTTTCTTGTTTGTGATGGATCTAAACGTTTTTTTGATACTCAAGAATGACAATCCAACACACATTTCTTTTTTGCACCCAAACATCTCCCTTAAAGCAAACTCTTTAGATATGTATGTTGGAAATCTTAATTCAAAAATCACTGCACTGAGACAAATGAAATGCCACTCATCTTTAATGTCATAGACCTTAAAAAAAGAAAGAAATCTATAATTTATAGTAATATATAGGCCTAGCTGTACATATTTTCAAACACATGAAATTAAACCAATTCACCTTGTCCAACTAATGTGTCACCTTGAACCGTACTGTACTCAGTAAAGAGATTGGCTTGATTTGATGCATCAGCCTTCCCCGCACTAGGGTGGAGGGTCAGGAGAAGCGACTTCACCTGGGCTAGCTCAGCGGTCAGCAGATCCACTCTAGAAGACAGCATGCTGGAGTTAACCCTCTTGGAGGAGCCCCTGTGCCTCTGTGGCCCAACTTTTGAAATGGGTAGGTTGGGCTGGATTCAACTGACTTTGTTGATATAAAGACTCGACCTGCGTGTGCGCGAGATGAAAGATATTCAGTATCAAACACTGCCTCTGACGATCAGTAAGGATGAAATAGAACATGAAATTGACACAAGTACAAAACACTCAGAGGAGAGAAAAATAGATCTAGTCATATCTAAAAATCGTTAATGCAATGTATACTTCTTTGCACTGAAATACACACATAGATGTACAAACATCGGTAGTGTGGCTAAAACTACAAAAAACAAATATATGTAAATTAATATTATAAATATGATCAAATCAATGATTTATGATTGAAGAAGAAAGAAAGAAATACACTAAGTCATCATGTCAGTTTCTTACTACCACCTGCATGTATATGTACACATTTTTATACAGTTTTTACACACAATACTTTCCCCATTTCCAACTTTTCATCGATAACATCCTGAATGAATTCATGTATTTAGTTCCAGTATTTCTGAATTATTAGTCAGCTCCATATAATATATGTTTTCCCTCCACATATTTAAATCCACAGCAGTGATTTTTACCTTTAAGTCAGAGCCTTTATGATTTTTCATTAATAAACACACCAGCATCAGATTCAAGAGGTCAGTTTAACCAAACGTCCCCTCTGTCTGCAGCTGAAGAGGAAGCAGCAGCAGATGCACCACAAAGATCACGGACCTTTACTAGATACTTTGTATATATTTGTGGTGTCACGGTATCATTTGGAACTTGTGATATTTTCACATTCTTATCAAAGTGTTATTTCGTATCTAATTATAACTTCTATGTGAAGTACTTTGTTTTGCATCCTTTGATTGACAGAGGCACAGTTATATCATGATTATGGCTATAAAATCAAATTGTTTGTATTATTCAATGATATTTTCAGTTTGTATTCGTGGTGCTAATTGGGCCAGATGTTTTCTGTAAATAACTTTTCTGAATGACAATATTTTTCATTTGAAAATCTAAATAAAACGTAGGCAATAATTCACAAAAGAATTTTCAAGGATAGATTTAACACAGGCACACGTTCACAGACGGTAAGACTGACTATTACCACTTTGCTGTGATGCTGCAATGATGCCCTCTTGTGTTGATACAGTGTATTGCAAGGAGATCGCGACACTGCAGTCTGTGCAGAAACTCTTTGCAGCCTGTGTGATCTAAGAACACAAGTAAAGTGGACATTTCTGAGTCTAACTTCTAAAGGCATACATTAGTTATTTCACCATGCAACACTTATCAATGTTGTTACAGGAAATTTGTATCAAAAGCATGCTATTTAAAGTAACACTGATGTGAGTCTTTTTCTTTCTTAAATGTTTGAGCTATGTGAACTGAATTCACAGCTTCTGTTTGTATCTGATGTGTCGCAGCTGCATTAAAATAGCTGAGTAGAAAGGACATTCTGTTTGCATACCGTAAACACTTCTCGTGCATGTGATTTATAGCTCAGAATGGCCTGGAAGGTTTTATGGCCTAGTCGTGGGTGTACATGAGGAAGTGAAAATATGTTGCTGGCCTTTTACAAGTCAAGACTGGACTTTGGTTTTACTTTTATTTTGTTGTAACCCAAGTTGCAGCACAGCCTCAGACTCTCACAACCAAGAAGACACCGTTTAGAGTAGCTGCTGCTTCTTAACAGGAAAAAGACTGAATCAGGACTTGTGGACATTCTTGGGCTTTTTCTGTCTTGTCTGTCTGTATTCTCTCACTCTTTTGGAGTTAAGAGAACTTTTGATGGGAGAAAAGCTCCCAAGGGTGCCAGGTGGAGCCCGGCTCCACAGTGACAGTTTGAGCAGACCAGTGCAGACCCTCAGGGTTAAGATGGTACTTCTGGGAAGCTCTGGTGTGGGAAAGTCCAGTCTGGCAATGCGATTTGACAAGGATGAATTTAGGAGTACAACACCTACTGTAGGCTGTGAGTATATGACACTGAGAGCTTTGGATAGAAATTGTTGATACGTATCAGAGTGAAATATTGATACTGAAAAGTAGTAACCAAAATAGTTTGAAATGTTTTGAAAATCGCTTATTCGCTGCTGAGAGATAGATTAGAAGATCTATACCGTTCACATGTCTGTAAGGTAAATATGAAGCTACAGTCAGGATAGCTAGCTCAGCCTAGCTTAGCATAAAGACCAGAAGCAGTGGAAAGAGCTAGTGTGGCTCTATCCGAAAGAAGAAAAAAAAATGCCGAAAAACAATATAATACATTTGAACAAAATAACAGAATAGATGTGTAATGTGTACAAACAACGAGTTGTGGTCTAAGAGGGAGTTATGTGATGGACTATTTCTCGGCGGGGAGCAGTGACCTCCTGGAGAAACCACAACTTTTTACACCTCAGATTTTGTACAGAGTAAAGACATAATGTGTTGCACAGTGAACTTAATTGGTGCTTGATGGCATATCTTTTTTTTTACATTTGGAAAGAACCAAGCCAGCTGTTTCCCATATTTCCAGTCTTAATGCTAAGCTAGGCTAACGTCTCCTGGCCGTAGCTATAGGTCTAAATAACGTACCCCACAGACATATCTAACCCTAGCTAATAAACCACAATCTAAAACTTTAATCTTTATCATAGTTCTATAGCTGTATACTATTTTAGTGTGACACTTATGGTGGGGATGTCATACACATGTTCATATCTACTAATTACAAAAACATTTCTTCACTAGCTTTATTGCAAATATGATCCAGCCAGGGACATCTCCAAAGACTCAGCAGTGAACAAATGAATCCCCTCTGGTGTCCTTGTGCTGTCTGCCCCCCCCTCAGGTGCCTACCTGACCCGGGTGGTGCATCTGAGTGATGTCACTCTTCACTTTGAGATATGGGACACGGCAGGGCAGGAAAAGTACCACAGCATCACCCCACTGTACTACAGAGGGGCCCACGCTGCACTCTTGGTCTATGATGTCAGCCAGAGGGTAAAAGGAGCCGACGCCTGAACATGGAAGTGACTTGTCTTGTCTCATCTTGGCTGGTGCTTGTGCCATATCGTATCCTTGTGCATGTTTGTGTCACTATAGGAAACGTTTGTCAGAGCTCAAGTGTGGCTCAAAGAGCTTGAGAAACAGTACATCCCAGGATCTACTGTCATTTGGCTGGTAGGCAACAAGGTGGATCGGGAGCAGGATCGACAAGTCTCAGTGCAGGTACGCACTCACACGGAAAATCCCCCTCCTTAATCTCAAACAATCCCTATTTAACACGCAGAGTCACATCTACTGTACAATTTAATCTATGACGTGCAATTTCAGTTTTTTTTTTTCTATGTCGTCATACAGGAAGGACAGAGTCTGGCCAATGACAGGGGCTTATTGTTTACAGAGACGTCAGCCCTGTCGGGGGATCAGGTCTGCGAGCTGCTGCTAGCTGTAGGTAAGTAAAAGTATTAAAGGAACTGCAATAAAGAGGTTGTTTTGAGACTTTTGTTACCTGAACTCAGCCTCCCAGACCGTGTTTTGCCCCACCAATCAGATGCTTTAAAATATAATAAAAGACTATGCAGGTTAAGGTTGTTGTTAGGGTCTCCTAATATTACTAGAGGAAGCTGGATTTAGTCACAGTATTCCTGACTTATCCATGGGGACAAAGGTCCAAGGTCCAGAGAAAGACAGCTTATCTACCACTAGAGAGCAGTAGATACAAACATGAGGAGCAAAGGTAGGCTGCTTCATCTCTAATCTACACACAGTTATTGGCGAATATGAAAACTGTAAAATATTGTAACATAAGTCCAGGTCTGAGGTGCCAGTTTTCTTTTACAGCTTAAACGCCTCTAAAATGTCAGCATGCTCCTGTGTATTATAACTCCATCTGTGCCGTCTTTGCTAACAGAGCTCTGATTTCAGCCCACAGAGTGCACGAGTGTATTGGAGCGCAGCAGGGAGGTCTGTCAGAGTGGCAGGAAACGGCACATGTGGATCTGCATCGTAGAGACACATTCAATCCTTTTGTATCCTGCTGCAAAGTTGGACCCTAACCTCTGTGACTATCAGTTGTGTTGCTGCTTGTCTTTGTTTCTCTGTCTTTATCCTTTAAAAGTTACTCTAAGTCTAAGGCTAGGCCAGGGGTCGGCAACCTTTACTATCCAAAGAGCCATTTTGCCCTATTTTCCACCAAATAAAATTCGTCTGGAGCCTCAAAAGCTATTTGATATCACAGCCTATAAAGTGTTATATATAGTTATATTATATATACAAAAACTATAGTTTGTTGTATTTATGAAAATATAGAACAAGAATAAAGACAATTCTTGACATTTTTTTGCAATTTTAACTGATATAACAATATCGAACTCTTATGAAGAGGAGAGTTTGCTGCAGCAGCTGAGAAATCGCTCTTTTTCACTCATCTCCAGCGTGACACTTTTCAGCAAATGCTGTGTGCTTGTTCTGGAAGCATAGAGGTAAGTCAGCATCGTTGGCAGTGAAAGCAAATCAAGACGTCCACGCAGAGTTAAACTCTCTATTTTCCTCCATGACTTTTCTTTTTTTGGATTTATCCATTGATAGTTTACAGAGGCCGGGGGGCCACCTGCAGGGAAAGGCTCTTGACAGGGGTAGAGGATTTGACTGCCTGTGGGAATAATTAACATATAAGATTCTGTTCATTCTTGCTTATGAATTATATTCTCTCTGAACACGTTTCTCTTTTTGGAGAGACTCATGTGAGATAACTTCTTCGATTAGCGCAATTTCCCTGCTCTTCTTTCTATTTCCTCGTCTCTTGGTTGGTGTGTTTCCTGCACCGCCGAACAAGTGCCGTAACGGCTGAATAAGAGGCGCCGGTTAAAGTTTAAACTCGGTGCCCAATATGTATAATTCCGAATTGTCTATCGGTTTTTCGTTCCTGGGTCCGGATCCGGTGCGCCAGTTGGGGACCTCAGGGAGCCGCAACATAGAGGCTAAAGAGTCGCATGCGGCTCGCGAGCCGCAGGTTGCCGACCCCTGGGCTTGGCTGTTTTTACTGTATTTATGGTATACATAAAAACATCTCAAATAAAACAAATGTGTGTAGATTCTGAATCTTTGGTTCTCTTCCTGTTTGATTGGATGCACAAAACTGTATTTATCCTGCAGTATGACTCGTGGTGGAGAGTGACACATTTTCAGCTTGTTTTACTTGAGGCTAAACGCTGCTCACTACTATTCATGCAGGATAAGTCCTTGTGTTCCATTTGTTGGAATGCTTTTCCTCAGTAGGTTTATGACCAACCCCCTCAGTCTCTGTCTATGCCAGATGTTGGACTGATGCCGATTATCCTCATTCAGGGTCTGCTGTCTGTGATTAAGCTGAGCGGAGATACCCTCAAGTCAGAGTTCTGTTGAGTGGTTAGCAAATTTCCTTTTTTTTACACAATAGAGACCCAGTCAAGTTTAATAAAGTTTATAATAAAACCATTTTGAACGGTCCAAATTTTCAAAGTATTTCCACTGTGGGACAATGCGCTGCTTTCTACTGGTCTGGATTTGGAAATGATTTAATTTGTCCCTTAGTGGGGGAGTCACAGAAGTACTGTGAGTGATACATACATTTGCCTGAATAGCACAACTTTAATAGCAAATAAACTCCAAAGTCCCTAAAAAAATTCAATATTTTTTAATAGATGTCACCCTTTGTCGTAGCTCCGGCTCATAAATTCAACTCGTGATTAAAGCTACTCCAAGGAACTTTCAATTTATGTCAATTTTGGTGGCCCCTGTGGATTAATGTGGTAGTGTTTCTGAGCACTAGAGTCCCCTGAGAAAACCTCTAATTTTACTGCAGCAGAGTCTGTCAGTTAGTCCTGGTTCTGGTTCTCCTGTGCCTCCCTTCCCTCCAGCTGGCCCAGCAATACAGCCTGGATCTCCAGCAGCGTGCTGTCACTGTTGGCTTCCAGCAATGATCGAAGGAGCAGCGATGGGCTGGTCGCTGCTGGAGGCCCTCCTGGAGTTGGAGCTGAAGCAGTTTTTACTGAACCAGCACTATTTCATTTGATTTTGCACAGAATCTGACCCAGTGGCACCAATGACAAGCATTAAGAATAACTTTAAAGAAACATCAAATCATCTCTCTGGTGGGCTTGTTCGCTTATGTAGGTCATATGGAGCCATCCCTATTAAATTGAGACTATTTTATAACCAGTTAAATGTTCCTCACATTAACTTTAAGTGAATCAGTTCATAGAGAGGAGGTTGGGGTGGTTGGATGGCCAAAAGAACACGTGAATTTTCATGTCCTGTGTGAAACCAAAACTCAACAAAAAGTTTTCACAAAAGAGTCCAAAACTCAACACATTGACTTTTCTTAACTTACGTATGCATACCTGTACATAACTTAGGTTACGCAACAAACATTTCATCCGTCTTTTAACCCAAACCATGATCTTTTTCTAAACCTAACAAGTTTTGTTGCCTAAACAAGTTGTTTTTTTTCAATTCACGACGTGGTTTTCACTTTTACCTTCACAACCTACTTGTTGCAATTTAGTCTGTAGCAATTGAATGGTGGCGATAACAGCTTATCGCCACCATTAAGGACTCATTTTGTAATGAGGGCACTGATAAAATGAAGTAAAAACCAAATGGCATAACTCCCGCTGAAACCTGAAATTGACGTTTTTATGTTTCTATGGATCAAACAAAAAAGATATAATTTTTGTATTGCCCAGCTTGATGATGAAGGCACCGCAATGTCATTGTCAATCATATATCCATCATATATCCTCACCATCCAAATATTCACGCTTCTCAGGAGAAACTCTATAAAAATGCTGACGGATAGGCTGCGCATCCCCTACCTCAATGTCGTGCTCAACCCAGTTAGTACGGGACGGTACGTCACCAAACAAATCTGGATACTTCAAAATCAGCTCTTCCAATTCCTCAGCCTGTGCTTCTGGCAAATGGCTGAACAACCCTTTTAACCTCAAGAGGGTCCCTGAATTTTTCAGTCGGCCAGACAACAACCCCTCATCAGGCTCCAGAACAGCATCGTCCATATTCTCAACTGACTCTGCATCCACTGTATTAGCCCCCAACACAGGACTCATTACCATTGGTTCCTGCTGGACATCACCAGGTGCACTAGAAGAGTGAGCATAATAGGGTTTCAGCAAGTTCACCTGGAACAATTTAACAGGTTTCTTGCGACCATGAGTTGAAACCAAATAATTCTTGTCTGAGATGCGTTTGACCACTGTAAACGGACCAGAAAACTTAGCCCGGAAGGGTGAAGTCACCACCGGACAAAGGGCCAAAACTCGATCCCCGGCACTAAACTCACGTATCTCAGCCTGGAGATCATATCTCTTCTTCATTTTAGCTTGTGATGTGGCCAACATTTCCTTTGCCAACTCCCCTGCAGAATAAAACCGATGTCTAAACCCATTCACATAATCAATAAGGTTGGTGGGGGGATCCGACTCCTTCCAACCATCCTTAAACACAGACAATGGGCCCCGGACAGTGTGGCCAAACACTAGATCATTTGGGCTAAACCCTGTACTTTCCTGTACAACCTCCCGTGCAGCTAACAGCAACCACGGTAGCCCATCTTCCCAGTCTCCATCTAGCTCAGTGCAATATGAGCGCAAAAGAGACTTGAGTGTTTGGTGAAACCGCTCCAAAGCACCTTGACTCTGTGCGTGATAAGCAGACAACTTGTTATGTCTGATACCTAGCAGTTCTAACACTTGGACCATCAGGTGAGAAGAAAAATTTGATCCCTGGTCACTTTGTATGACTCTAGGGATGCCAAACACAGTTATGAATTGCGTCAAGGCCTTAACCACAGATTTTGCAGTTATTGTTCGCAAAGGATACGCTGCCGGGTACCTGGTGCTTTGACACATAACAGTCAGTAAATACTGGCTACCAGACTTCGCACGGGGCAGCGGCCCCACACAATCAATGATTAGGTATTCAAACGGCTGACTGATAGCTGGAATCGGCTCCAGTGGAGCTGGTTTAATGACCTGATTTGGCTTACCAGTCAGCTGAAACGTACTACATGTTTTAATATGCATAGAAACATCCTTTTTCATTCGTGGCCAGAAGAAATGACGTAATATCCGGTCATAGGTTTTCCGGACACCCAAATGCCCTGACCCATCATGAGCAAGTCTTAACACATGACCCCGAAGCTTGGCTGGAATGACAACTTAAAAAATGGGATCCCAACAAAATCCTCACCATGGGGCACCCACTTCCTCATCAAAATACCATCCTGAAGAAGGTAGCCCCTGGAAACATGTTTCACCTCACCAACTGACAGCACTGATCCAAACAACTCCTCCAAGGCTGGATCTGTTCTCTGTCCATTCTGCAGATCACTATGCAACACAGACAAAGGAAAATCAGGTAAACACGGCAAATTTTCCTCCACCTCCCCATCTACCTCCTTTGATTCAGCACGACTCATCGATCGAGTAACCGCACACAGGGAAAACTTCGGGGAAGTTCACAGCACTCTCATCAGGCTGTTCTGAGACTGAAGGAAAGGGAGTGACTATCGGAGGAGGAGGCACATCTGCCCATACACGACTGCCAGCCAAGTCATTGCCCAAAATGATGTTAATCCCTTCCACTGGTAATGCTGGTCTCACCCCAATAGGAACTCTGCCCTGCACCAAGCCACAGTGTAGATTCAGCATATGCACCGGAACAGGCAACACCCTCAACCCCATTCCTCGCATTAGGATTTTATCCCCTGTATCTGTCTCATCTGAAAATAAAAAAAATAGAGTCTCGAACATAGGAGTTAACAGCACCCGTATCCCTCAAAATCTTAACGGGCACCTTAATGTCACTACCAGTATGTGTTACAAACCCTCCGGAGACAAAAGGCCGATAGGACTCATCGGGGCCACTAACCACCTCACATTCTGCATGCCCACCTTGCCACACTCCCACAGGACCAGGAACGCTTACAACCAGTGCAGAAGGTTTTAGCCGCCCACCTCCAGCCTGCTGCCTCCTAGCCCTAAGCATTGGGCAGTCCTGTTTCCAGTGGCCTGCCTCACGGCAGTAATTGCATGTATTTTCTCCCATTTCAGGTGCTCCCCGAGGCGCCCTACCTGGGAAAACCCCCCCAGCGAACAGATGACTAAACACCTCCATCATTCTGCAACACAGGCTCACCCAGCCATCTTTTATGAATGAGCACATACTCATCAGCCAATCCAGCAGCTTGGTTGGCAGTTGTAACCTTACGCTCAGTAAGATATGTGGCAACACGACTGGGTAGAGAGTTCTTAAACTGTTCCAAGACGACCAGATTACACAAACTTTCAAAATCATTAGCATCAGAAGACATACACCAACGATTGAAATTATTTGTCAGCTCCCTCGCAAACTCCATATGAGACTGGTTGAACCTTTTTTTCCAACATCCTAAAATGCTGGCGATATGCTTCAGGGACCAACTCTTATGCCTTCAGTACAGCATCCTTGACTGATTTATAAGTTAGATCATTATCTAAAGCTGCATATGCCTCCTGGGCTTTTCCCGACAACACACACTGCAACAGCAAGGTTTGCTCAGAGTCTGACCAATTTCTTGCCTGTGCAACCCGCTCAAACAGTGTAAAAAACACATCCAGATCCTTCTCGTTAAACTTAGGCAAGAGATGCAAATTACTGACAATATCACGAGAACGCGATGATGAACCATTTCCCTTGTGAAAAACATCTCCAGAAAGCTTACCATCTCTGACTAATGCTATCTTTTCCTGTTCTATTTTGTACTGGAACCGCTCAATTTCCATTTGTTTCTCCACTTCCACTCTTTGTTTCTCCTTCTCATTCTCCTTCTCATGAAGAAACTGCAACAAAAGCAATTATTTTTGCTGCTCAAAGGTAAAGTTCCCTGATGGAACTGAAAGTGCCGGTGCTACTATTGACTGACCCAGTCCCACTTGTTTAGCAACCAGCACCCCTCTCTCAACCAACTGCTTTTTAACCATAGCCTTTACATTTTCCTTAAGTCGTTTATCACCAACACCACTTAAATCAATATCACACTTTTCTGCAATCTTGAAGAGCTGATCTCCAGAGCAATGATCCAGAACCTCCTCGCATGGAGCATCAACAAAGTCCTGTACCTCTGCCATAATAGACCAGGTCAAAGGCCACCACAAAACCAGACAGTGTTTTCTAGGTTAACTAGTTCCGTAAAAGAGACAATGATATATCGCCCAAACTAATGTGGAAGTCCCTCTACCTAGACTGCCTATACCAAACTAATCTACCTCACTGAACCCTAGTCTTCATGCAGATTAGCGGTAGGCTTTTTAAACACTTAAACCAGTAGCCCGGTTAAGCCCCCCAGCAAGCTGATTACTCACCTGACAGCTATGGATGTGTCCCCGAGACAACTGCTCTGACCGCACACCACACAAAAATAACAAACAAAAAAAACAAACCAACGCAGCCACACGGACCACTTTGCTTCACCTATCCAGGGACACTCCACAAAAGTCAAAAATTTAACACACTAGAGGACCATGTACTCACTGCTGCCCAAAAAAAATGCATCTCCCAAACACATTGTGTGCTGGACAAAATCATTATTACTCAGAATCAAATATCAGCCACAACCCAATCAATTTGGACGGACGAGCCCCCACTTGTCACAAACCGGGCCGAACGGCCATGACGAAAAAGGGAGACGCATTCAATGAAACGGTTGATTAAATATTTATTAAGTTTAAAGTAATGAAAAAGACTAACATAAACTAACAGTGACATGTGAAGTCAGTCATTTCAGTAGTGTAAGTGAGTGGGTGTGGCCCAAGCCCAAGCCCAAGCCCAAGCCCAAGCCCAAGCCCAAGCCCAAGCCCAAGCCCAAGCCCAAGCCCAAGCCCAAGCCCAAGCCCAAGCCCAAGCCCAAGCCCAAGCCCAAGCCCAAATGGGTGTCTCAGGAAGGAGCCACAGCCAACTGAAGATCCAGAGGGTTTTTATAAAGGGTGCACTGGCACACAGGGCCAGTGTTGCTAATTGCCTCAGGTGTCCCCACTCTGCCTGACGATCCTCTGCCACACCTGCAAGGAAAGCAGCCACACAGGCAGACAGGGTCGTCACAATATTGATATGAGCTTTTCACCTTCAGGAAATAAAGGCATTTCCCAAAATATTGAACCATTTGTCTTTAAAAAGTCTTGATGCATGAAGTCTGCATTAATGATTATGTGTTCATTCCAGTGATGCTGCTGCGTGGTTTCTTTCTGGCATAATAGTTTGGAAATGTGTGATGAAAAATAATCTGTTTTGGATTAAATTGACTGTGCATGCCAGAGTAATAAATATTATAAATATTGTCCCTATGCTTCAACAACACCCTTTTACAATAAGTAAAACTGTATTTCTGTTTGCATTTGGCCCCTTGAAGCTTCCATACAAATAGACTTCTCTCCTCTGCAGTCACTTGCTCTTTGAACAACGTTCTCTCACGTTTCCTCTGTACACACAACAGGTTTTCTCTGCAGGACGTCTTACTGCTTAGTGATCTAAAACATGGCGAGATCTTAAGGGATAATCGTCACTGGAACAAGGCTTTGTTGTGCTGATTGAACCCAAGCTCCCTTAAGACCTGAGGGGCCGCTGGTCCTCGTTTGGGTTTGATGCTTCACAGAAACAAAGAAACACCTCATGCTGAGTATGAAATGCAGTGAAATGAGATTTGGTTGTCATTATGAGTGTATAAATCTTATGAATGAAAACCTTCAGCACTGCTGTTTCAGATCATGCAGATGTTGTGCAAACCCCTTGAGTGATACCACTCAGAAAGAAGTGAGGAATTGTTTGAAGAATGCAAAAGTTAACTAAATCCTCATTTTTGATTCAATTTAAAGTTTTTTCGTAAAATGCTGTTTTAAGGTAAGAAGTCATTTATGTATTGAGGGCTTTTTAAATGTGTTTCTTTTTAATTTAATAGTTATGTATACATGAGTATCCACCATGAAACCTTTAATGACAAATGTTTTGCACTTTTCCTCTGACTACGCTTTCCAATAAAAGTAGTGTAGTGGACGAAAGTTACACATTGAAAATGTCACCTTGCTGCCCAAAAAATTAAATATAGTACACATTATTAAATTGTCAAAGAAAGCCGGCTCATTATTATGGAATGATATCTATTTTATTTCATTTCATAATAGTTTCTTTATTGCATGTCGTTTTATTTAATTGCAGCATTGATATCATCTACAATGACATTTGGTGGTTGTTTTACTTCATAAATTAATCTGTAATTGTAAAACAAGGCAAAATTATGTAATTGGCCAATCAGAGACTCTGATGACTAGTAACAGTATGAATTAAAACTGACTTTGGAAAATGTTGAATGCACAGAGTGCTGCACACATTCCCTTGAGCAAAAAAACAGTCCTAAAAACAGTCACATCTGAACCCGAAACATAGTATCACCGTCAGAGATCCGATTGATCTGAGCTCTCCACTGACCTAGTACATCGTAAGGAAATTTCCTTTTGAATTCACACAGTAGGATGGCATACATACTGATCGCTGACATCACTGTGTCAACAATAGCAAGTCACTGGAATGTGCAGAGTTGCCTGCCACATGCATGTATTCTGCACTGGATTGCTCTTTTAAAAACCACATTTGATTTTTTATCTCCTTCATCTCAGCAGACTGTTTGAATTGACTCTCTGGCTCCACTTTGCTATTACTGGCAGCACTTGTGACCCAAGCAATATTTGGCCTGATTTCGTAATTCACAGGAATATTGAAGAATTATGAAGAATTACCGTTCGGAGGATTTCTTGTCGGACGGTTTGCCAAACCAATCTGCTGCTTCACTATCTCCAAGTTACAAACTCAGGAGCTGAACAGGTGCAATGATGACTGAACCAGAGCAAATGCTTCGTCCCTCTATTGTGAGAGGACAGCCCATTGCACAAACAATCCCTGTTATGAGACTGATATGCTGATGTAACCGCCTCTCAAGAACAATATAATATACATATTGCACCGATGGCACCACCGAATCCACAAAGTTCCCATTGAACTGGAAGAGTATTTTGGGTTTTGGGGTGCTGTTGGATGCTATAACAAATGTCAAAGCGATCTTCTGTCAATGCAGTTCACATTTCTGCACAGTAGCTGGTGGTCTGTTCTTCGTTCAGTAATGGCAGCCAGCGCTGCTTTTGCTCACTACTCAGTTTTTTCTGTTGATGCTGCATATTTCCTGTCTACTCAAGGATTTCAAACAGTGAAACAGGATTTTCATTGGAGCAAACGTTTTCATAAACCAAAATAATTATAGTCATGTTGTGGGTATGAAAATGCTGTTTATTTCTACTTAAGTATTTGTGTATTTTAAAATGGCCTCTCTGGAATGTCCATTTCCTGAAAGATCAAGGACCTTGATAGCATTAGGCGAGTGCACATTGATGCAACTCTCCCGGTGGATTCAGGGAACCATCAGGGCTGTTAAGTCGAGGCATGACCACCACTGACTAAAATAAAAAATAATCTTTTATAATACATATTTTTATGTATCTTATAAATCTCTCAGGGCATGCTTTTCTGTCTCTTCTTTGGTGTATCACTGTAATGTCTGTTGGCTGTGTATTATTTGATGTGGATTACAGCTGTGTGCAGAACTATTGCCCGAGACATAAAGTATATCTTATATCTTGTCTTATCTTAATAGCAACGGACCAAGCAAATGGAAAAGCGGTTGGGCGGCTGCCAACATTTCATCAACAAGAAGAGGCTGATTCGAGAAAAATAATGCAGTTGTGCTACGGGAAGAGGTATCAAAGACAACACAAATGTACCAGAGAACTGCTGTTTGAAGTCCCATCTTTGGTCACAAACTACGTTGGTGATTAAAAAGAAGAAAACAAGATAAAATGACAGAGTCAGTTTAGTTTGTAAATAATTTAATAAGACAAATGAGGAAAACAAAACCAATGTCACTGCATAATTAGAGTTACACATATATTTAAAGTGATGTTTTAACTAAAGAAACAAAGTAAAACTGAATACGACTTTTTAAATCTACAGATGGGTAAGGCCATATGAACCCTTTGTAACCTGCATGGAAACATCTGCATCTGTGTGTTTCTCCCCTCTTTCATTCAAGGGTTTTCCTTTGGTTTATCACCCGTCTGTCTGTGCAAACAGTTCATGGAAATTATGGTGGCTTTGAAGAGAGCATTGATAGCGGCTTGTGTTGGTCTCACAGCAAGGTACAGTGGTGAAAACAGTCTAAATACTTCAACTGATGTTGACTTTTTTAACGTTCACTTCACTTTAAATAATCCAAACAATCCCTTTGCAAAAATATGAGAAAGAAATTTGATCAAATTCACACGTTTACTATAATTGCCTTTTAGATATTGTGCCATAATACACACAAGGACTGTGCATCAATGTTGCTATTTATTTGATTCATATACATCACTATTTAACTAACCATATGAGACAGGCCTATGATATCAAAATCTTTAACTTTCTTGTAATGATAGTAGCCTAGCAACTTAAAATGTAAAAATATTTCTAACTGATTTGTAGTTTGTTATTGCAGGTTTTAGACAGGCTGCAAATATCACAATTTTAAATGTTGCTTTAATCTGGAAGCGTTTTCATTTCTAGTCTACTGTGTGAACATTGGAACGAATAACTATAGATTTCAGATGAAAACAGGAAAATGTGAATGCTTTTGCAGAGTAAGGTGAGTACATTAACATGAGTACATTATTGTATACAAATCATCAAGTACACACTACGATGCAGGTCTAGCAACATTAGTGCATATCGTGTGTGTATTTCCATTAAATATAGTATGGTACCTAGCCCAGTAAAATAGCACAACAATATCACAAGGAAAGAGTTTTAAATATAAATGTAAGCACTCCCATCCCAGTCGACAGTCTCTGATGTTTAAATAGGAATCTCAGCTTCATTTCAGTCCATTACGAACTGTTACAACAACAAACGCGGTCACATAATGCTCAGCCTCCTCCTCATGAGTCCTGCGTCATTACTGGTTTCTGCAATCAGAGAGAGAGACAGACGGAAACAACCGATGATTGGCTGTAATTAGTAATTAGATAATCAATCATTTCATGCTCTGATTGGGTTAACTGATTCATTGTTAGCCATGAAATCATTCATAGCAACTGAGACACAAACATGAATACAATAGGAAGTACGTGCTGGCCTATATAAACCTTTTGATGACTTATGAATCATCGTGTTGTGAGTGATTACTGCAGGCTGAAGAAAAGAAACGAACAACGTATTTAAATCACATTAAAGGGGAAATCAATCACCATGCATTGTTTCCTCTTAAAGTATCACAAGTGTGTAGAGAGATCTAAGCAAATAGTAATCAAAGGGAAACGAAAGCTCTTGTCTTACTGTGATCTATAGCTGTGGCTTCTAGAGACTGGACCATAGCTTGGGTTTTTGTTTTGCATATTGCACGCACACTAATACATGTTTAAGCATTGCAAAAAGGGTCTCATTCATAGTTAAAGAAGATTTCTTTTTTTTAACAGGATACACCTGAGAAGTATATTGCATGGCTGTCTTTTAAATCTTGACCATTAACTTTAAGTGCTTTCCAGAAGTCGTGGCAGTCAAAGCAGCAACACCTGTGTTTTAAATTCTCATAATAAATCACAGTAAACAGGCATATCATTTTCATAACCAGTGTTTCTTTTGCTAATCTAATCGAACCTTTTGATGGCTCTAAGTTCTTTTGGCTCTAAGTTCTTTTGGCTCTAAGTTCTTTTGGCTCTAAGTTCGTCAGGCCAAATTAAAGACGTGTAAATAAACACATTGTTTAATACCAGAACAAAGATAGGGTCTTTGTCTAGTATAAGAAATTAAGAAAATGAAACAATTTAATATTAGCTGAATTGAATAACTGAATAAAGTTAATTGGGACATTAATCATACCATCTCAATAATGCAAGAATTCGATAGAATTGTTATATTTGATTGAAAAAGAAGAAGCAAAAATATAAGGAAATACAATTATTTAAAACCATCACAAAGCCTGATTGGAAATGAACCACCAGATGATCCACCAGCAGAAGAAGTTAAAGCCCAGTGAAGAGTTCCTTTCCAACATTAGATCCATTTGAAAAAATAAATCTGAGGAAATGGTGTGACATTTTTTATAAATCCACTATTTGCTATCTTGCCAAGAGATGAGAAAATCATACCACTCTTATGTCACACTGTTAAATGTAAGGCTACAGCTTGCTGCCAGTTACATTAGCATAGATTAGCACAGCTAGCCTAGCTAGGTCAAAAGGTAAAACACTGCACCAGTACGAGCACCTCTAAAGCTCACTAACCACAGCATAAAAACAACAGGTTGTGGTGTAAAGGGGGGGGGGGACTTCCAAATGTGTTAATGTGGATTTTTTTTTACTTTTAGATAGAGCCAGGCTAGCGGTTTCCCTTTCCAGGGGGACTGTCCATTGTTGTGATGGCCCAACAGTCCAACAATGTTGCATTGGACCAAAAGCCTGTGTGTCCGACAGCCCGGAAAACAAATAGGCATTGCTCCAGAGGCTTATTGCTTCGAAAATATACACTCTCCCTGCAACAATTAGCAGCACGTGGCTAATTATTTTGCAGAATATCATCAGATCGTCCTCATTTTTTTCATACTATTGCGAAGGTATGACCCGCCTTACTCTGCCTCTGATTGGCAAGTACTCGTTGCCTTTGTCGGTCGGGTTGGTTCGGTTTAAGATTGAGGAGTGACATTAGTTAAGGTAAGGGTAAAAATATCAGGGTAAACCAATCAGAGACAGAGTAGGGTAGGTAATGTCTTACCATAGTTTTTTTTTTTTTTTCAAGATATCGGGCTGTTGGGCAAATGGGCTTTTGGTCCAATGGGATATTTTTCAGACTATTGGGGTTTCAAAACAATGTTATGGCACCATTTCCAGGCTTTATGCTAAGCTAAGCTTCCCGACTCTGCTATCAGTCTTCTAATCTAACTCTCAGCAATAAAGTGTATTCCCCAAAATGTCTGACTTCTTTACGTTGACCGTTCAATATCTTCAAGACAGACAATCCAGATTATTTAATTTTGTTGTTGCCATACATACATTTTTCATAGATTGTTTTTCTCAAATGGTAGCTATATGATGTTGGAAGTGAACTCTTCAATGCACCCCGTGCCGTACAGTGGGGTCATACCGCACAGGTGGCCCTGGTCTTGGGCTTAGCCACTGGGTTCCTCTGTGTCAGGGAGCCCCTGTAGAAGGAGTTTCTCACAAACTTGTCCACCCGGCCTGCAAACATACAGCAGCTGCATTGTACATCCATGTTCTACTGGCTGGCTTTTTAAAAACTTAGTACAGATATGAAGTCAGATTGTGGTTTCCTATTTCATTTTGTTATGAACCTAAAATTGTAAAATTACAGATGGAGACTAGCTATGACATTATTGGGAAAGTGAATTAGAAGCATTCAGTCTTCTCTTAACAACAATTCTTGAGTCTACATTGCCCCAGTAGATGTTCCCAGTAGCAAACACCTACTGTAAGGTTAACAAACGTATTGCATAACCACTATTCTGCCTTGAAACATTCTTCCATTTATAGCTGTGGGAATCCTGCCTGTAGAGAATTTGAGTATCTGACATACAGCTGTAGTGCAATAGGACGCAGTGTTCCCCAGCTCACAAAAGAGATCATCATGTGTTCCGAGTTTAACAAGGTTAAGATATTCTGAGTCAGGCGGAGGGCTCTGGGGATCACGCTCAAGGGCAGCAGTGTCGGTTCTTACTTGTGGGAAAGTTGTAGGAGAGTCTTCTTGCTTGGATCGGGATTGCAGACTAGAAGCCACCAAAGACAAAATCAAAAAGAAAAGAAAAAAAATTTGAATGTGGGAAATATATGGCCCATCAGCCATTTTGGCACCTTTTGAAGGTAGAAATATTTATCAGAGACAGACCTGCTGAGGGGATAGAAATGATGTTATTGGTTGATTTGAATCGCAGGGTGCGGGGCCACAGAACTAGGAGTCGTATTCAACACCATCAAGTCCGTGCACTATCAGTAAAAATGTACTGTGTAAGTATCACGCCATTTCTTAACTGATTACTTCCCTTTACAGAACACGCAAATTCTCCAAGAAATATTTGACTAGAGTTCTTCTCTAATAAGTCAAAAGCTACTTTAATCAAGATATAGAAAACGAAAAAGATAGAAGTGCAGAGATACAATAAAAAACTAAAAATAAAAAACCATAGAATAAGATTCATTAAGTGAAGATAATGTAGCAGTGATGGTAAAAACGGCAAAACACTACAAATGAATGTGACTCAAGTGTCTGTTCATCTTAAAACAAATCAACACTGGGGTTGAACACTAGATGTAAAAGAAAGAACCACTCTCCAAACTATTTTTATCAGTGAGTTTGCATTCATGGATAATGCACAAATGTGTTAAATTGTTAATGTCAGATATGCAGGCCTACTAATTAAATGCATATGTTACTGATTACACTTCATCATAACTGCACAGAGTGCAGGCTCTTTGCATTTGAGTTTCAACTCCCAATGAGTGCTGAGCTTGATTTACTAGCAAATCATTTGAGGCATTTCGCTTCTGGCTCATCTTAAACGAGCCTCTAAAGTCAACCAGTTGGAATAAAAGTTGCCTTCAGAACAATATCAAAAGTATTTTACACCATCAGAGATGTTCACATTAACCTGCTCTGACTCTAAAACTCTGGCATACACTCAAATGAACTAAATGTCTTTACCTTTCTTCTCTTATCCACTGGCATGCCAGCAGCATTCAGGGCAGCGATCCTGTTCTCTATGTAAGAGACCTTGGGAACAAAAAGAGACACAGGGAATCTGCACACTTTTCTGTCTCTTCAAAACAGATCTAATGTGCCAACTAAGCTTAACTCAGCTTCTGGTTTTAGCTTACCTCACTCTGGGCGTTCTGGACGTTGGCTGCTGCTTGAGCTACCTTGTCCTCCAGCTCAACCAGTAAGGCCGTTGAGCCTTTGAAACCTGCCTTCGACCCCTCCTCTAGGGGGTGCCACTTTCTCTCCAGGCTGTCTGTTGAGTGGTTTGTCTTCAAGACAAATGTGAGGAAATAAACAAAAATATATATATGAATGAGTATTTCACATCAAAACTTCATCAAGCTAATTTCTTTTGTGTGGGTGGTTGGGCATTCAATCCCTTCATTAAATAATCAACAGTAGAGTGATGCCAGAATGACATGCAACAAAGGTTCCCGGCTGACTCGGGGTCAGTGCTTATACCTTGTTGGCCACCAGTGAACCCTGACCAAACTCTTTTTGAACATAACATCATACAACATCAAAACTATTGAATTTAAGCCATTTATTTAGACCTGAAATGTTTTTAAAGTGAAAATGATTTGGGTTAAGAAAAAGATTATTGGCTAATCTCAATCAATCTCTTTTTTTTCTGAAAATGTTTGTTTAGAATTGACTATTGTAAATTTGTGCTTTCTCTATATGTATACCTTAACGGACATTTAGTTGCCTGGACGTACCAAAACCACAAACAACAGTTTAGAAAAAAGGCAGTTTGTGATCCATTTTTGCAGCTTTAATTTATAACAGTTTTGAAAAAACACCGACAAATAATGTGGTCCTGTTCAGAAGTATTGAGTCTACATTGCCCCAGTAGATGATCTCAGTGGCAAACACCTACTGTAAGGTTAACAAACGTATTGCAACCATATATAGTACAATATGCCTGTGGGAATCCTGCATGTAGATAATGGTTTTGGTATTTACTATATAAACAGCATCTCCCAGAAGCACCGACTATAGTCAATGAAGCACAAAAAGTTGTGGTTTGAGGACAATTAGAACAGAAGGGCTGCTGTGAGATCACAGGTCGACCTTTGCTCCTTCAGCCAAACTGGAAGCAAGACAGCCGTGCTGCAAAACCATCACAAGTTCATCAGGTCATAACTGAGTGTTCTCCTGCTTGTGTTATGTGATACTTTAAATCCTTAAGAGAGGGCATGCAGTTTGAACAGGCCTATAGTACAGTGATGTTAGTAACACAATATCATTACACACCAGAGCACCGTTAGCTGTTAAGGGAAAGAAATGCCAGAACAAAACGTTCAGGCAGCTTAGCAGAGCAGCTAAAAAAGAGTTATTTTACTATAGTCCACTCTGTGTTTCAGTTGCAAAGGAAAAATAAATGCTAAGGCTGAGTGACTTGATTTATGACTAGTGTGTGCTTCAAATGGATTCCTGCAGAGCTGGTATGGAATTTCATGAGCCAGGATCTTTTCCTCCGAGTTTGGAACAGAATGTGCTACAATCCAGATGTGCAGTGTGTATGTTTCTGATGAACTTTCTGGCATCAAATGCTTGTGTTGTGAATACAAAATCTTATTTTTTCTACTGATGTTTTGCTCATTAAATCTGCCACAGCTGTCTGTACCTTCTGAGACTCAGTCAGCTGAGGCTGCTCCTCCTCAAGACTGCAGAGAACGATGCTTGTCTGGGATGTGGGTCTAGTCGGTATTCTGGTGGGCTTGGCCTCCCCCTCTGGGCTCCTCCATGCTGGGATCTCTTGGGAGGAGTGCGGCCTGCTGGGCTCGTCCTCGTCAGAGGTTAGACCGTGGTCACTGATGTTGTCCGTCATCTCGTGCAGCTTCTGTCTCAGTTGCTGCTCCTCTAAGTCCACTTCCTCATACTGAGGAAGAGGAGAGGTGCTGTTTGGAGTCGGAGGAGCCTGGCTGGTCTGCAGGAACAGAGCAGAGAATATGTGTTTGATTTAGAATGCATTGATTGAGTAGAAAGCAGTTGGTGAAGTGCCTGAGGGGTTTACCCCTAAAAATAACAATTCATTCTTTTTTAAATAATACCATACAGCAACACTAGGGCTAACTAGCTCCACCACAAGTGCATTGTCCTTTAGCCCATTCGGAACGGAACAATAACTTGGCAGAAATTGCAAGCTACTGCAGCGTAGCCGAAAATCGCTCATTGACTCCACGAAAGTGAAGAAAAGTTTGGTTGTAACGTTAGTGAACTGCGGCTGTAAAGGCCCACTGCGGAGGACATACTCGACTCCCCTGAGAGCCCTGATACCCCGCCCCCACTTGCTTCTATAGCAAAAAGATAATTAATATTGAACGCGCAGCATGTTTGAATTGCACTTAATTCGACAAAGCTTTCTCTTGGTTCCACAGCTTGGTACCCCGCCAAGGGTGAAGTAAATCTGATGGACGGTTCTTGAGATATGCAAAGGACACACATACATTCATACAAACAGAAAGAGATGCCTTGCTATGCAAGTAGATCATCAGCTGCGGAGGATGCAAACTTTTTGCCTGGGACATGTAGTTTCTTTCAGCATGAGCAGTTATCGCTTCAGCCCATGAAAGCGATGGTCATTGCCAAAAACGAGAAGTCGGCTTTTGTCTACTTCTGTGTGAAATCAAAGGCCCAGTGTTCCAACAATTGAAGCAATTTTCCAATTGGTAAAAGTGCCGCTATCATCACTGTAAACTGCATGTGTGATAAACTGTTGACTTGTTGCCCTGCTTTCTGCACAATGCATATTGGCCAAGGGTCCCCCCCCCCACCATGCCACTGTGCATTCTTAAACAGGAACTAGCAGGTCTAGAAAACGGATAGATGGGTCATACAGTACATGGATGCATGAGAGCGTGAGAACTCCCCTGTTCCTACACTCATCAGCTGGACATTAACACAGACATGCTGCGTGCAGACTCTGCTCAGACAAAACCAGCCAAACATATGCTATATATATGCTAATACTGTTTTTGTGGGTTGGATCATTCTCTGATTATATTGGTGTGGATTTCAGATACCAAACCCACATGAGACATCCGTGTTGATGAGAGGAGGATGAATATGAGGAGCTGTGTGCCTCTCTTTATCAAAGATTAAATAATGAGCTGCAAATAAAATGCCTCATTTTTAGGAGGGATCATTTGCTGAAAACAAAACAATCAAATCAATAAAATTGTGAACTGTTTGAACTACACTGAGATAGATGCCACTTAAAGCTGCATTGACTTGCTTTTTTTGGGGCCACTTGGGGCCAAAATGAGCTGTAAATATAACACTGACATATCATTTTGTAAAGTTGACCTGTGTTTGTCATGAGGAGCAACTCCTTTGACTTTGCACATCGCCGTTTGAGCCATAGTTCATGAAAAATACTGATTAGTGCAGCTCTAAGGCTGCCATCATACTATTTAGTTTTATCATTAGCAACAATGTCTTTAAAGGTAGAACCATCCATTATATTTATCCTTAACCGCTTATTCTGTGCAGGAGTATTGCAGGGCTGACAGAGACAGACGCTCACACCCCCACCAGAACCAATAATGATGTAATCATGGTAACAACTACACTTAGACGTATCATACTTCACTCCTCACCAACGGCGACGAGTACAAATAAATACAAAGCACCGAGCAGACCAACACTAAAAGGTTCCCTTGCACATGATTACATTTTCAAACAGGTAAGTGTTCGAAGCCTCTGCACACGTATGGAAACCTGGCGGTCACTCAGGGTTCATTCCAGAAAAGTCTGCGAAGATGAAGGCCAAGTTCCAGTATATGATCTCCACCAGTCCTCACAGACTTTAATCATCATCAGCTGTGTGTGCAGCAAAGACCTGTGAATGCAGGAGGGTGCTGTCTGAGGGAAGACAGGACTTCCTATGTTGCTCTGGAACATGTGGCCAGTCAAGTGCAAGGTTCATATTTCATGTGTAGTTTAATAAAAGTGAATGTTTGCTGCTCACTTTATTGTTGGTATGTCACTTTCTACTTTTTGCAGCATGTGATGAGACCATCGAAGGACTAATCACAGTCCCTGTTGCTATGGTAATGTACACGCAAACATGTTCTTGTTTTTTCCGATTTGAACTTTCATTCTCCTCATCTAATTCCCAAAGCCTCCTTCTGCAACAGCTGGGCTGAGGTTTGATGATGGTTATTAATGATTACTTGGCAACTGTGATGTGATATTTGAATGGATTTACCTCATAGTATGTTGAGGTGACCTTCTGCTCCAAGTGGTTCAAGAGGGTCTCAATGGCTGACATGCGTCTGTTCAGGTCAGTGATCTGGAGGAAGACGGGGAGAGTCAGGGAGGCTACAGTCAGATGATGAAGACAAGATATGATGAAGAACGTCATCCGGTAGTAGGATATCAGAGGCATAAAGGAATGATTGCATTAGAGTAAAAAGTTGGAGAACACAAGAAAAGTCACCACACATGTATTAATAGTCTCTTCAAAACAAGAGTATAGTATACAGGGTGCTGTTGAACTCACGCTCTGAGTAACAACGTGCAATATGACATCAATTTCCCTCAGACTGAACAAATCAAACATCATCAGAGTCTGAGCTCTGAGCCACATCCCCTCATCCCCAAATGTGATTTCACTGTAATTGAGAGGGTCCGCTCTGACTTGGGCGAAGCCACAGCAGTCCAGATGCAGAGAGAGTAAATCTTGACTAAAGTGGCTCTTTTGGATAATGGCTCATGATGCAATAATACCTTTTTATTTTTTCCACGGGGTGCCTGGGTTCAGAAACAGTCATCTTCAAATCAGGAAGTCAAGCAGACAGTCATGAGCCAAGTCATTGCCCTGGGTTGTTGAAATTCTGCCTCTCATTCCTAAGATTCCCAAACCCAAACCATGACCCCTTCGCTAAACATAACCACATATAACCTAATCATAATGGTGCATTCAGAAGACCCTGTGTACATATCTGTAGAAATATCTGTACATATCGTAGAAAGACGTGTTCCATCAGGCGCCTGTGAGACAGCTGACTGAAAAAGACCTTTGAAAGGCTTCGGAACACGGTTCGGAAGATTATGGCCACATGTGAAAAGTTAATTTGAGTTTAGAGTCACAAGTCTGACTTTCATCTCAGAATTGTGCCTTTATTCTCAGAATTCTAATTTAAGTCTAAGAATTTTGATTCTTAATTTATTCTTAGAATTTTGACTTTAATCTAATATTTCTGAATTTATACTTAGAATTTGGACTTCATTCTCAGATTTTTGACTTTAAACTCAAAATTCTGACTTTAAATTTAGAACTTAAAATAAAATGTTGACATGTGGCCCGAACTAAAACTAATTTTTTCATGTTGCCCTGGTACTCTTCTGAAGCGGCAGAGCACTTCAGTCCAAAATCTCCCGTAGGCCTTCAGATGGGTTGAGATCTGGATCATTGAGCCCTGGTACCTTGTAGGGAAGCTTCTGTTTCTCCACTTTATAATAACCATCAGTTAACAAATACACTGTATATAATGTAATAAATTGATAGTCGTTTAAAGCATGTTAATAGTTATTTTACTGTTAATAATGAATGCATTAACAACATTATTGTTGCAACAATATTGCATTATTAATAATGCAATATTGAGATTTTATGATTGTTTCTACATAATTAGTTTAGAAATGATAAATTCTATCGAACAATAAAAACTACTTTTTAATAGTTTATTGTTGTACTCATAACATTTTATATACTACATCAAGTATTTGTTAATGATTACCAAACTATTTTTAAACCTTAAAAAATAGTTTGTAACGATCTATAAACATTATTTTGATGGCTTTTATGAAGTTGCAGCAGATGATCATAATACTTGTTAAAAAGGTTCATGAATACTTAAAGTAAAGCATCTATAAAGATTATATCGATAAATGGATCAGAAACCAATTAATAACCAATGACAACATTTTAACATCTATCTTAATATGTTTATAGAATATGTTTTATGGTTTATTCATGATTTAACAAAGCATTACAATAATCAGCTGCAACTTTATGAAAGCATCCAAATAATGTTTATAGATGCTTTACAAACCATTTCTCTACAAATCATTTGGTAATCATTAACACATTCTTACTATAGTATCTAAAATGTTAAAATCTGTGCAACAATAAACTCTTTAAAGAAATTATAGCATCACTAGTAATGAGTAAACATTATGAATTATCATTTCATTGTTTGTTAACAGCAAAAATACTATCAACTAAAATTTAATTCATAATTTATTTTTATTTAACTTGAATTTAACTTAAACATGTAAAATCTTCTTGAGTGATCCCACTGTCTTATCTGTCTTATCCCACAAACAAACCTAATCAAAGTGGATTTGTCCCTTTATTTCAAGCGCTCCAAATCAGAATCAAATGGAGGGGAAGCGACATTTGTCTGCAGGATGAGCAGCTGGTGTCTGAGGGATCCTGGTCCTAAGCCAATGTGAAATACCACGGCAGCTTTTGATGTCTGACAGGCACATGTTTGGGCTGTGTGTTTTCTGCAGCATCCTGTTTGTGTCCCTCAGTCAGTGTGTTGGCCAGCTGTGAGACAACTTTGCCATGACACCACATATCGAAGGCGGAAATCATGATAAGGCCAGTTGGGACACCAGCCATCCTTAATAAAGAATATCAATTCGGATAGTCTGAGTCAAATGTTGTGGAAATGTATCATACCATTCTTTTAGTTTAATAACTTGTATCGCTTAAACCTGAACATATGCAGACGAGGCCAACCAGACTAATTTAAAACCTAATAATAAATGTTATCATATCGAAGGTATTTTAGCATTTCTGGCTTGCTGTAGTGTCATCCTGATCTCACCACGAAAATACAATGCCAATGCCGGGAACCTGGCCTTGGTGGATGCATCGGCAGGCAGAGGAGGACATCTGCGAAGGGGGGGGGGGGACGAGATAATGTGCATATATACTCTGTTAAACTATTCCTTGTTGTTAGACCTCCGAACCATCTGTGGGGAAAGAGCTCTATCCATTCAGCTGAAATATTATTAGTGTCTGTTCAATAAATATGTTTTTTATATTTAAGAGTTTTCTCATCTCGGTTATTTCTCACAGGGAGGTTAAAAAGATTATTTTCCACCACATCAAACATCAATAATTAAAAATTAAAAAAGAGAAAATGATATTGATCTATTTGAGTTTGGGATATAGTGTGAAAAACCGCTGCAGTTCTTGCAGATGTTCTTGGTGTCTGTCTGAAGTAGTTGCAAAATCCGTTGATCTTCCTGCATCCAGTGACGTGACAGTGACGACGTTGGAGTAAGGAAGAGCTACAGAGTGCTACCTCAGCATTATTAGCTGTGGGGCGCAATGACAAAAAGTACTTGTTTTCTTCGCTTGTATTGCAAACTAGTACATTTCCAACACTGAAAATGTCATCCCCAAAATATGATTGCAGAGGATGTTAAGGACAAGGATCATTACAGTGTAAATTTGACAGGCTGGCCGTATTCAGCCAGAGAGAGGATATGACCGGGGAGACCCTCTTGAATCTGACCTGCCGAGAGCAAACACAGACTAATGGTTGCTTTGCTCAAAATACCCACCGATGCCAACAGAAACAGAATCATTGTGCTGTAATGAATGTCAGTGTGGGCAGTTTTTATTTGATGCTGTAGCCGACGACAACGAACCGAGAGAGCGAGCCCTGTGTGCCTTCCTATGCATGAAAGTTTTCCCCATCACTGGGAAAAAACAACCAAGACCAGCAGGGCAATTCAAGCCATTTTTGTCATTGTTATTTGCTAATTTAATAGTCTGCCTCTGTAGAAGAGCCGCCAATGAGCCACTGCAACTCCTCAGCTGCTGGCACGGCAGAGAGAGACAATGGGGGAAAACATTTTCACTTACTTTTATACTTACTCAGGGAATTAAGGACTTATTTTGACCAAACCGGAGTAGCTGATTGTTGGAACAGTGGAAAGACGGATGTCTTGTTTGGTAAAAGAGAGAAAAGCTTGAATTCAGAAGGTGTGCAGTTGTATTTTTCTGTTTCGGTGGGAAAATATTTCCTTCATTGACATTTTGTGAGTGTGTTTAGTTTATTTCTCAGACTGAAAGAGAGCTCGCCGCTCTTGTGCAATGCATCCTGGTACATGTAGGCACAGCTGGCATGGCTCCACCAGCAGGAGACTTCAGCTTTCTCGGTCAACACAGCACACACTGGAGAACTTATTTCTTCTTCAGTGGACTACATTTACCATCAGCACTGATAGATCCACATAAAATATGTCAAATTTCCCCTTTAAGTTCCACAGCTGGTCTGAATCCAATCAAAGACACATGCGCCCAACAGTAGGGCACACGAGGACACAAGTAGACTCAGTGATTACTGACAGCAGTAACAAAAGTCAGCCAAACTAATGATGAAAAAAGTCTGTTTTTTATCTGCTCACAACAGCAACAGTTGTGGCGATCCTTTCCAGGGACGGAGTTGTATATCACATAAATAGACACTGATGTAATGTATTTAACCCCCCTCTGATCTAGCAGCTGTCTGCCCTACATCAACTCAACGTGTCAGCCCGATCAACTTGTGTGTGTGTGTGTGTATTAGAGGCTCAACATGTGCTGCTCGAAAGACCTGGAATATCAGAAGGAAAAGCAGCCCTGCTAGCTTTTGTCTTTCAGAAATGTGAATCCAAACCACAATTCATTATTGTACAGATCATATACGTTTTTTTGGCAAATCTTTCTCACAACCCGTAGTTTTATGAGTTTTGTTCATGGCCTCATCTTGGCCTTTATTGCACATTTTAGCAATGAAACATTCCTTCCAACACAGCGGGTTGCAGTGAGCTCAGAGCTATACCATGTGGTCAAATGTGGCTAGTTTAATATATATATTTATATATACGTATGTACATAAAAATCCAGTCAAGTCTACCACTTTGTCCACTTTTTAGGTTGATTCCCATGCTGGGGTAGTAATATAACAAAATGCCTCAAGATGATGATACAGATGTTCAGTTGGTCCCCTACCAACATGTCAAATAAAAGGTTTCCTTGGTTTATCTTGGTCTAAAATGACTTTTAGACTGTGCCAAAGTCTTGCATGTCAAACTTTTATGATGAATCAATAAAAGCCATATGGATATGCATCAGTAAAGTTAATTGATATAAAACAGTATATGTGCAGTGATGGGAATAGATTGCGTGAGGAGGTTGAACATTGTGAACTATGATTGTCCCATTTCTGATTCCTAGTGTGTTTCGGTTGTGGCTGTTTCCCTGCAGGTTCCCTTGTGTTTAACCTTTCTCTGTGTCTCTAGCACTCCTGTATGTCTCTCTCTTCTCATTTCTCCGTTTGTACATCCTCGATTCCTTTCCTCGCCTCTTCTCCCCGCTTCTTAGTCCCTCCCACCGGAGATGCAAGCGGAAGAGACGAGGAAGAGACGCAAGGAGAGAGGAGTCGAGGCAGCGGGCATTTCAATTAAATATGACATGTGGCACAGCTGCATCATCTGTCCTTTGTCACAGCTGTTTTATACGTCACCGGTGACAAAAATACCAGCAAAGGCTACACCTGTGCATCCTCGCTCATAGCTCGGGCAAGCCTCCTCTCTCCCATCTTCTCTATACTCAGGATCCATTTTAGGAATTTATACATCCTGCAAGATGGCACGCTGTGATTGATCTCCACATGCCTGTATTGGCGTGATCATCCTTCCAGGCTCCTGGTGCGGTCAACTCACACACCCGCCTGCAATCGGCTCATCATCCCTCCCAGTCTACATTCCCGTCTCCCATCAGCTCATGTACCTTCAGGTTATCTTCTCCGGCTCTTCATCCACTCCTCGCTAGATTGATGATCACTTACGCTTCACGCTGAACTCAAAGACTTACTCTAGTGATTTTGCCTCCTGCTGTTTTTCCTTCTCTAATGTTAGTCTCGTTGTTCTCCAGGATCCTCACCCGCCTGCCAGTCTTCCTGCCTGTCTGTTTGCCTGCCAACCCTCACGCCAGCCTCACCATTATTATTTTATACACAAACGAGGAACGAAAAACCGAGGCAAGCTCTCACCTTTATCTATCTCACACATATCTTTGAGACAGTTATGTAGTCGGTTGTTGTGAATGTGGTGCTTTCATGCTTTCTGCTGCTGCTGCTGGATCTCCATTCATCAGCCCCCCTCATATTTATCCCCCGATTGAATAAAAACTCTGTCTCACCACCTGTCTGGTCCGTGTCCTGTGTTCAGGTCCCAGACGTGTTCCTAATATGTGTATGTGTCTATATGTGCAGAATACGCCTGCGCACAGGATTGGTTTTGAGCCGATAACAAGTAATAACAGGGCCAGAATCCCTGCTATTGATTTATATTGCTAAAAGCAGCTAATATACTTTTATGTGGGGGAGAGAACGGTTTAATGATTCACGAGCTGAATGCATCATTAATAAGCTACTTTGGGAAACTGGATTTACAGATTTATAAACATTCAGGAATTTAGTGTAAGAAAATAATATGACTCATAATAAAGACCTGCGGTGCGGGGTTCGGTGAGGTCAGGCTCTCCTGGGCGGTGTGGCTGTGGGGGCCTGGATGAGACTGGTAGAGAGGGTAGAGCTGGCAGTGGTCGTCTTCCTCGGAGTCCACAGGACCGGGCAGATAGCTGCCGCTGCTCTGGGGGAACCAAGCACTCCCACTGCCACAGGAGGAGTAGCTGAGCCGGGAGACGGAGCGAGACGGAATAGTTTGACCGTCTGGGTACGCAAGGTCATCTGGAAGAAATATGACGGCAAAATAAAAATGTCACTTCTCATGGTAAATTGTTTGTATTTAATCAATGCTACACAGTATGATAAGCTGAAAAGAAGCCGTGCATTCTGATCTGTCACCATGACTGTTACAACAGTAACATGACCAACTGGTCCTGGTGCTGTGCTGATGATACATTACTTTTTATCTAAACCAACAGATTTGATGTTGTTAACTAGCTAACTTGCCAAGGCAACTTTTTTTAAAGCAGGTTGCTTACAAATGACTTATATGTGAAATAAAATAAGTGGAAAACAATGGGAGGAATGTAGCTCTAATAAAATACACACAGACATGACATACAATGAGGACAACGTGGCCACATTGTTTAGAGAAGTAATCAGCCGTTGCAGAGCTCTGTAATAGCCAGTTGGCCTTTTTTTTTTAGCTCTCTGTATTTTCCTTAAGCTTCGTAGGTGAGTGAACATTGTTACTAACACTACAGTGTGGGATCTGAGATGTGTTTTGTCCTGTCTTGCTGTGGAGCTATTCCCAGGTCCAGACCTTTGCCTTGATCCTTGAATATCCGGTGGAAAACAGAGGCCACATCCGCCTCAGCAAGCATCGACTCCCTCTCACCTACATCCATGTCCATGATGTCTTGGGAGACGGGCGCCTATGAATGAGGATGGAGAGTGGTCAGAGCTAATTTTGACAAAAAATCAGTAAAAAGGAGCTAATGATGCTGTTTCAGGCTTAGCTGGAAACTTAGCACCAGAGGAAGAAGGTGGTTGAAGGCATCGGGATTGTCCCCGGTTTAATAAACTGAGGGCAAGAAATGATAACAATGACAATAACAAGACATATTGTATTGTTATTCCGAGCTACATGATTATAAGAGAATCCCTGACATTGGTGAATTTGGTTTCCCGCTAGTAAAATCATTAATAGTGGCACATATACTCTTATTCATACTCTGCAGGCAGATTAAAGTTACTATGGACTGCCCGGGGCAGACTGTCTGTACCCTGCTGCTGTAAAATGAGAGGTTTTCTAAGGGCACTGGGGCACGGAAACACTGCCACTTTTGTCCACAGGGGCCACCAAAATCAACACAAAATGTGTTCCTCGTGGTAGATTTACATACATTTTCGTGTATTGACTAATAACAGAAATAATGTAGTTAAACAAAGATAATATAGAATGAATCTATCTATATTTATAAAACTACAACTGAGGTGACCAACCTCTTAATTTAGTGTTTTACTGGCATTAGTTTGGTGTGTGGATGTTTGGTATGTTGGTCATGGCCAATAATGCAACACCTCTGCTTGTATAAAGGCACGAAGATTAGTTTGGTTTGGGGAAAAGCTGGTTCTGAGGTCATCCAGCTTCTTTCTACCTGATTCGGTTGTCCTCTCGATTGGATCAAGTAGTCGCAGCCCAGTTCAAAATCAAAGGGATCGACGGTTAACCGCCTTTTGGTCTTTTTCGTCTTCGGAGAGCAGAAAGGGAAACACCATCACCAACAGAGAGGAGAGAGTAGAGAGGGAAGAGAGATGATTCAAATGAAAATGTGTAGACCTGAAGAGAGTAAGGATTCACAAATCCTCACCGCTGCAAAACACTTGCACGACCGTGCGAATGCCTAAGCACGCCTTGGAAAACATCAACATACATATTCCCCAGCAATCATTACTACATACATGACAAAAATACCAAAGAAATAAGAAATGATTCTTATAATTGAATTAAATCATTTTATAGTTTATGTAGAGTAAACATATCATGTTGTTAAGTATTGCTACTGACTATTTAAAAAAAAAAAGGATAACCGTGACTGAGTTGGTTTTGCATTTTTGAGGGGATATAGTATTTAACAAATGGCACTAGTATTGAGCTAATTTAATTTTTAACAGAAGTTGACAGCGTAACACTTTGATGGAGGGCCTGCCCTCTCTCCAACTACCCGGACCACATGAGCCCCAATGCACAATGTAACCAATTTCTTATTGTTTCTTTTGGAGAACATTTTGTTCCTCTCGAAAGACATACGTGGCGATTTAAAAAAAGAAAAAATCCAGAAGGATGAAAAACAACACGCTTGAGTCCTTAAAGACTCCTCTAATCCTCTGGATAAAAAAATATTTCGTCTGTTGCACAATAAATAAACATCCCTAACCCGTTTGTCTAATTACTACATTTTCTAATCCTGGCAGCCACAAGTGAGATCATATAAAGTACATGACAAATTGAGCATTTATCATTGTAGGCTACCATTTTTGTTTGGATTAGAAAAAAAAGTGGCTTGGGTTAAAAATGTTTGCAGGATAAGGAATATTTAATCCAAATGGTTAAATGAGTCTTCCAGAACAGCGGTAAGTGTTGTTAAACAACCTGGGTTGCTGGTATATATCGTTTTGGGATAAAGAAATTACCACTGTTACCTAAATGTAATGTTACATGAGAGGCACAAACTGGGGCTAGGAGAACGTCTTCTATGCTATTTGGGTATGTGGCCTAGAAAAACTGGACTTCTTGTAAGACAGCTTCAAGCCCAGTGTTGTTGACAGAGGACCCACTCGCACCTTGAGCAGGACACTGAATCCAGGCTCCGAAAAACCCCACCATGTAGATTCATTGTAACATCTCTGAGTGGGTGAACATGTCAGGAAAGTTTCCTCACAGGGATCAATGATGGGATTCAATAGACAGTACTCTGTTTTGAACAGTAGAGGGCACTCTGTGTGAGTGAAAATCAAACGGGGCATGCAGAAAGCACTGCAGAACCTTGTTGTCGTCAACATTTCAAAAAAAAAAATTATTCTCGGCAGTGGCTGCTGAGATTGAACATAAACAAAGCTTAGCTCCCTCATTACACAGAGACTGTGGTATAAACAATAGTAGTCTTGGTTTTATGACGAATTCCAGAAGATTCCGTGTTCCTTTTTTTACAACCTGTGGACTTGAACCAGAGGCTCTCTCAACTCTGCTCCGACTCTTTTATGTGCACGATTATGTACGACAGTCTGGTATTTACCCACAATACACCGCTTCCAGTGCCAGTCAGACCGTGCCTAACCTTAGTTGTCACAAGCCGTCAAGGCGTCCCAGCTGTTCATGAGGGCTGGCCTAGATCACATTGATAACCTGTGTAGAAAACACTTCTGCTTCTCAGGAGCCGTCAGCGTGACAAAGATCGATGCTGACCACAGCAGACCCTGGCAGGCTCAAACTCACAAAACATGTGCATGCAAAATGCTGGTTTGAACTTGAATGGGCTTGTCTGTTTTGCAGATGAGCTTTGGATCCCCTCACTGAAACATCTATTAATTAAGTAATTAGGAAACAGGAAACTATGATATAGACAGCTCTTAATCCTTGCCAGGACCCCCCCCCCCCCCCCATACACTACAATAGCTGACATCTCTAATCGTCAAACAGCTTATATAAATGTTTGTCACTCCACCCTTATTAATACCTGTTTATTACATATTTTTCAATATATGTATTAGTATATACATTTTTTTTCTCTTACCTTACACACAGAATCATACACATAAACTAGTGTGGTATTTAACAGATTCCCCAAAAAACATTGATTTAAGTCACAGTAACTGCAAGATGTCAGTATCAGAATTATAATGACCATCACCGTGTATACTACATACAGTATATATATATATTGTTACTTTCCATTTTTCTAGTGTTACCTGCAAAGTCGCTACTGGTTTGAATTTGCTTCAATAAAAAGAAATAGTAAAAAAAAGAATACAAACAAAATCTAGAGTGGAGTTGGTGGCAAATTGTCATTTTTGCCGAGATTAAATAAGCAAGATAAAACTAGTTACATTGTAAGTTTTAGAGGTGCTGGCAGGTCTTTTTTACTACCATTGGACAGAGCCAAGCTAGCTGCTGTCCTCCCTGTGCAGTCTTTATGCTAAGCTAATCTTCAGGCTTTAGTTTTATATTTATCATACAGACACAATGGCGGTATCCGTTTTCTCATCTAACTACCTGAAGCGTGTTTCCTTTAGCGAAGTGAAGGGTTCAATTTAAAGTATGACGGGAGTTAAATTTCATCTTATATTGTCATTGCTTTTTCCACCTTTGTTGCCAGACATTTTCTTGTTATCTCCCACCATAAAAATATAGAAAAAGAAAAAAAGAAACAAGGAACACATTAGGTGTGAACATCAAATCAACCGAACTGAAGTGAATGGGCTATTGTTTGTGGTTCTCCACGTGTTGAGGTCTCAACCTAAATTAGCAGAGAGAAGCACCAGAACTACCAGTGTTCTGCTGTACTGAGTACAAATTGATATCTGTTTCTTGTTTTATCAAGCAGATCACTGGAATGCTCTCTGCTGGCCACAAACTCTGTAAAACCTAAGTACTTACCAAATAGCTGTAAGATGCCTGTTTATTTAATCTTCTCGAAAAGCAATCAAAGATTTGGCAGTTAGTGGGGAAGCACATGGAAAAGAACCACACAGTGTACTGAATATATAAAGAAGAAAAGAGTTGCCGTACCCCCTTGTAGTGTTGTGAATCTGTTGCGTCCATACTGTGCTCCTCGTATCCATCTGCTGATAAAGAAGGCGGACATGTTAGTGTTAAGCTAAAGCTTTTTAGAATAACTGAATGACAACATCAAATATACAGTACAGAAAAAGATAAATGAATGCAGTGCAAAAATAACATCTGGCTTTTTACTATGCGCATGCATTTATGAGCAAACCTGAGTCACATTATGCAGACTAAGTTCCCCATCCTGAGTAAAGAATAACATCTTTCAAGCCAGCCATTTTCTTTATCTTAACCCAATGACCTTTTTCTTTCAATGCTTTTTTCGTATGGCAAAAAGAGGCAAACGAAGGGAACAATGTGTGTTTTCAGCCCCTCTTTACCAGTGAGTTGCATTTATACGTAACAGTTCCCTCTTGGATACAAGAGATAGAGAGAGGGATAGAGAGAGAGAGAGAGAGAGAGAGAGAGAGCGAGAGAGAGAGAGAGAGAGAGGGAGAGAGAGAGGGAGGAAGGAGAGACTGGGAACATCAAAAGCTGCAGAGAGAAGCAAATGTTAAGAATGAGCTTCCCCGATCAGCAGATAAAGTGATGAAGTTGAAAGCTCATGCAGAACAACAACATTGCAGATTAGGTTTATGCTCATTCCAGTAAACAACTGTGACCAGTTACTGCACTGACACTCTCATAATTTCCAACAGAAATCCATTTGAATGGCTTTTGTTCCATCACTCAGAAAATCATCTGCAGGAGAATTGCGCAGAAGGACATAAAACACACTAGAAGTAGCTAATACCACCACTGCCTCGTATGATAATGATGAATAATAGTAATACTTTCCACTAACAGTTTGTTTCAAACCTTGTTGCTTGTGCCTTGTGACTAAAACTTCCCTGGCTCTATTCCTCTACTCTAGATATGCCAATGTAAATAAAAGCCAGGCGGGCACTGAATGTGCCTGTCTAACCAGAACCTAAACCACTGTACCCACTTTATGAAACCTGCAAGGTTTGAATGGATCATTTTAAACAGTCAATACTTACTTCAGATAACCCTGACTCACCATTGTGTATATTCAGATTCAACTTTATGAGGTATTGATTTAGTAAACTAGGCAGCATACTAGTTATTTAACAGCCACTTGACTCTAAAGCGGATCTAAGGAAGACCACACACATAGCTGGGTTAAGCCTCTATGGGGCCCTGGTGGAAAAAATGTGTTTGACCCGTTTGTAGTCATTTCGGAAAACACAAATATATTTAGGGGTTGCAAGGGGCCAACAAAACAGGTAATAATGAAGGAGCCACCTTAACATTTTTAATGTATATTCCAAAACAAACTTGCAACTAACCACATTACAACAGACCAACTAACACATGATGTGTATAGGGCCACTCTGCCTGGTAATCCAACCTTGACCACACAGACTCAGTAAAAGTGACATTTGTTTTTACAGCAGGACTGTAAGTAACTGAAAATGTCTTGGTTCAAACAGCTCTAGGGATGGCAAAGTTAGCTCGGTCCGTTGGTTGCACTTTGGTCAAGAGAAATATCTCAAACCATTAAATGCAAAGTCCTGTCGCCAAAAAAGAATTGTTGGCATTGCATGTTTTTGCAAACCGCAAATACGTTGAATGTCTACATTTTCATTCAGGCAGAGTAAGTGATGTAGTGAACGAAAGCAAACATCAGACTTTTACCCAGAAGTTCTGTGTGAAGCTAAAAGTAAATGTTGACTTCACACTTTAAACATAGTGTAACATAAGAAAGTCTGCTAAGGGTGGTTCTTATTAATTGACACTAGTTATGTTGTTACGCAACGTTGTTACGTTACATTAGAAAGTTAGCTAAGGGTGGTTGCTATTTATTGACACTAGTTACGTTGTTACGTTACGTTGTTGCGTTACGTTGTTGCGTTACATTAGAAAGTTAGCTAAGGGTGGTTGTTATTAATTGACACAAGTTACGTTGTTGCGTTACGTTGTTGCGTTACGTTACGTTGTTGCGTTACGTTACGTTGTTACATTAGAAAGTTAGCTAAGGGTGGTTGCTATTTATTGACGCTAGTAACATTGTCAGGTTACATTGCTAGATTACATTTTTACGTTATGTTATTACGTTATGTTGTTAAGTGACATTGATACGTTTTCTTGTTACGTTATTATTTCAACACAAACCTTCATCTTTCTTCTAACCTTGACCAAGACAATTTTTTGCCTAAACCTAACCAATCCTTTCACAGCCTTTAATCTTAACCACGTGGCATTGTGAGTATCTGCAAGCGTGATATGAGGCTTATGCGAAAAGTATTTATGAAACATATTTTTGGTTCAGAAACATCAACATTCAACATATCCCGTGGTTTGCAGAAATTAATGCCAACATTTGTTTTTTCGTGGCGACTATGCTGGGCGCGATTACCATAAAATTTTGATCTCCAAAGGATAAATCCCAATGTGCTACGTAGGTGATTATCTCAATTCTCATCTAATGCCTGCAAAACTAATAACAGATTACCATCAGTACTTTATGTTCAGCCCTAATTTGCCAACGTTACCATGCTAACACGCTAAAGTAAGATGGTGAACATGGTAAACATTGAACCTGCAGTGCTAATCATCAGCATGTTAGCATTGTCATTGAGAGCATGTCAGCCTGGTGACATTAGCATTAGGGCAAAGCACTCCTGTGCCGAGGGAAAGCCTCACAGAGAAGCTAGCATTCTAGTAGACACTTAGTCTTGTTTTTAGGGTACTTGGGGTAAGATTTGATAAAAAGCACCGAACTGTTGAATATAAGGGAGAGAATAAGCATAATCAAAAGATATATGTCCGCCAACAATATCTGACCATTTCTTATGATTTAGATTGAGTCTACTTACTGTGGACCTCCGGTATGCTCTGTGTATCATATTCATTCGGCTCTGTAAAACAGAAAATACAAAAGAAGACATGTCTTATATAGTTGTGTTTAATTACAACTTGAAATGAAAATGAATGAGGTGAGGTTTGCAAGATTGCAATTCGGTAACATAATAAATAGCTCAGCAAATTGGGATAATTCAGCTTGCCTACTTTCCACATAAAAGTGTAATCAGAAGCAGAAGCAGCAGTAGCACCATTTAAGGAGTTGAGGTCATCCAACTAATTGAGTTACATTATTTTTTTGCGAATGTGAACAAAGACTGTGTTGTGAGCACCAGTGTTGCATCTCCCCATGTGCACGAAGATACTGTACTCACAGGATGACACCCTCCGAGCACTGTGAGCCCAACAGACCACAGCAGCACATACAGTCAAAAGAATGTCTGTGTGTGTTTGGGAGTACAGTCATGCATGCTGAATTTAATCCAGGTGCTCACATGAATGTCTGCATGTGATGAGTGGCTGGTCATTTTGAACACAATGCATCTGTTAACATGCATATTTATGGCTGAGTTTCATAACTGCAACACACAGCTGGATTCCACGTTCAAAGACACGACAAGCCAATGTTTTCTTCTCCCTCCCTCTTCTCTTTCCCTCTCTCTGCTGGTCGCTGGAGCTCTGCAGAACTGAGTCCTTCAAGTCCAGGCACAGAATGGGAGACATGTGACTGGAGGATCACAAGGCCCGCTGGGCTAAGCCAGCAAACCAGCTCTTTCTGTATCCCGTCCCAAAATTCTCCAGGGTGACTCAGTGTAAGTAGTACCAGGAGTTCCGGCTGTCTCCTCATGATTCATTGATCTCCTGACGCTGTGATCTCACTTGGAGACCTGCGGTGTATAATAATGCTTAAAGCTGATATACAGTGTGCTTCAAGGGCACTCTTTTTATGTGCGCTGGGTTTACAACGAAATGTGTTGGGATTGACTTTTTTTTCTCTGCAATTGGATATTCAGCAGCACAAATGGGGACAAACCAAGTTGTGTGTGTGCTGCCTTCCACTCCATCCTATGCTCTGGGCCTTGACCAGAGGATATTGGCAATGCTGCGTGAACAAATTCAAAAAGAGAGCAAAAAGTTTCAGAAAAAGGTTTGGACGAAGCCTGATATCGTCACTGCATCAGAATTTAAACACCCAGCTTCAGAAACACAAACCTTTTCCCCCCAATGGGAATAACTTCTCCAGAGGTACAGCATGCAGTGTAAATGTCCCACAAGGCCGTGCTTCTGGTCAGTTAAGGACAAAACCTAACATTTTAAGGGGGCTAGGCCCGATCTGCATCCAGGCCTGAGACACTAGTCTGTGACAGCCTCGGCACAGCTGTGAAGAGCCAGAGTTGGGGAAAACAGGAAAGATGGAAGAGATTAAAACCCTGTGACAGATTTGGCAGCCTGTTGTATACGGCTTACTATGTGGAAAAGAGAAAGGAAGTTCATTCTTGTGACTCAGTGTCACAAAAATGATGGGTCTTAATAGCCAGGTGGTGTCTTGAGAAGGTGCCGGGCCACCAGGAGCTTCAAGAACGCTATTCTTTTAAATGATATTCCATAATTCAATTTTCTTTTTGTGATGGTGAGGAGCACGGTCCAATCTCTTATATATGTTCCGTTGGGTTGAGATTTGGTGACTGCAAAGGCAATGGCATTCAGTCCAATAGTGTCTACTTGCATTAAGCTGAAGAGCCTGCGATTTCTTGTTCACAGGGATAATGTGAGCTTCACTACGAAAGAAAATTCAGTACCAAGTCCAATTCTTGAACTGGAACTTGATAACTGACACAACCTACACACATGATGCACAAGTCATGGTTATGCTTATACCAATTTTTGGATTCAACAGGCTAATACACATTCTCCATGTGAAAGAGTACAGAATGCAGCTGTTGAATCTCCTTGAAGCCTTTCATTTATTGGAGATTTGTTGCAGTGAGCTCAAGATGACATCCACTTCTGGCCTGCATCTCCCCCAAAGGGCTTGTAAAGAAATGAGTGGAACGGATGGAAATTAGTTCAGGTTGCCCCCTTCAAAGTCACCTTGACCTGAGAGCTGACATTCTACCACATCTGCAACATTTGATTCGCACTGCTTCACATTCTGGCAGACATTCCCACTTGGCAGCTGCCCAGTTTTTGACTGTTGAACACTGAACAGCTTCAGTCAGTGGGGGTTAATCTCCACAGAGGCCACAGTCACAGTATTTGTTGAGTAAAGGGATGTGGCGCGATTGACTTACTACATGCCGATTTTCACAAGTGGATCAAGGATTAAAACATTCCACTCCTGAAACCTTTTCCAAAACCCATTAGTTAACAAATTCTCACGTTTTATACATTTTCTGTGCAGAAAATTAGCCACAAGGGCATCTTAGCATTACGAACTCACCTTCAAGGTCATTTTGAGAGCAACTGCGTTCCCCGCTAAGCCTCCTGAAGAGCGATCGCATCACCTTGGCACTGCCAAAGCGCTTAAAGCGGGCACGGACGTTTTCGTGGTACCACTCCAGAGTGCCAATCTTGAGGACCCTGTTAAAAAAAAAAAAAGAGGAGGCAAAATAGATACTAATGAATGACACAGATCAGTCACATGAAAAAGTTGTTAGAATACAAACATGCCAACAACAGGGACTGAGTATGACTCTTCTGTCACACAAAGCAAGAACACGACATTCCTGACTGCTATGCTGAATGCAGCTTTAAGCACGAGATGTATAGCATGATCTTTTCCAGACATCGGCTGAGGTCAGTGAAAGGGCTTTTCGGGCTCGGCCACATCTGAGCAAACAATAGTCTAATGTTTACATATGGAGCTGGAGCGAGCTCCAAAAAACCCCACATAACTCATACGTTATATACTACATTCTAAAAAGTAGAGCTGCCAAATCCAAACAAAGTCTTTGTCCACTAGCTGCTGAAAAGCTTACACATGTATTGATGAGGTGCTTTCTTGCTCACATCACTGACTTTGTTCCTGCATTTAAAAACCTCTATAGTGGAACTTTAAAGTAGAGCTCCAGTGACTTTTGCCCTCATTTTCTTTCATAGCTGACTTACATTAATATTCATCAGAAACTTTGTGTCAGACCCCCAGGGTGTAATGGATGTACACTACCAAACATCATGGTTACATATGTTCTTTATGAAACAAGTTTTTGGTTACAGGGGAAGTATGGTATCATTTTCATTTTACTCAAAGCCTGAAAACAGCCGCTAGTTTTATTGCATTCCTTTAGCATGGATAGTGAAGCTCTAAAGACATAGACAAGGTAGCCCCACAACTGTAGAACCACAGAGGCACGAATTAAAACTTGAGTTTATGTTTCTATGGAATGACATTTCAATCAATCAAGTAATATATATTGTACATACAGAAATACATATATATGTCTATGAAATGCATAAAAAATGAAAAAAAAATATATATAAATACATGTAAATATGAACATATTAATGAATAAATATAGTTCAATAAATACATGTTTTATTTGAAAAAGGACAGCTTTTATTTATTTCAGGCGACTTTTATAACATAATTCCATGACCTGCCAGTTAGCACAGCTGTATAAGTATATAGATAAGGTTGAAATATTTAAATATTTTTTTATTATAAAATATAATTTTAATTTATGCTTATTCTTGTTGTTGTTTTTGCTCAGTGATCTTACAGGACTGTTCTGAAGAGCTGTGCACCATCGAGATGTAAGTAGCTTTAAAGAAAAGATCGGAGTGAAACTGAAGGGCTGGTAGTCTCCAGGGAAAAGAATGGCGGGTTATTGCTGATGCAATGTACAAAAATATAGACAGTATGTAGAATGTGTGACTTCATCCATAGGCATGCTGTGGGGACATATGGGCCAAATAGCCAAAATCATTAACAAACGATAAATGCATCTGCTCTAATAAAATATTATTGATAGTTATTTTATCGTAAAAAAACACAACGTGATGGTTTATAACGTTTCATAATCAGTATTAATGCTATACTTTCTGTTATGTTATTATTTTGTGTCTATGAAATAATTAGCTTCTAAGTAAAACTTTGTTAGCTGATGAGAGATGGTAATATTAACATTATTAATACATTTGTAAACTATTTATTACCAGTTAATAATTGCACAAATTATACCATTTTATTAGGATATCAAGTATTTGTTAATGACTTAGAAATGATTTGTAACCTTTTATGAAATTTTGTGTAAAACACCTGTAAACAAAACGTCGATAAATGGACCAGAAACCAATTAATAACCAGTCCACCAATCTACCATTTATCAATGATGGTTATTATTTGTCATTTCCTACCTGGCCATGCGACAGGGATTGCACACCCAGCCAAGCTCTTTCTTGTTGAACAGACTACAGGACTTGCAGATGAAGAGCTGGCAGTCCAGACACTGACACTTGCTGTTGACCAGGAACTTGAAGGGCTGGAGACATCGAATACAGTGCGACTCAGCCAGGCTGGTCTGGCTGCCCAGCAACTCCCTCTTGGTGTCTTCTTTTTCAATCTTGGTCTTTAAATCCCTAAAAAAGACAATAACCCAAGCGTTCAATAATGTACAATGAAAGAGATGAATGTGTTTATTGAAGAAAAACTACTTTAATGTATTCTTGAGATACAGGTTAATGAATTGTAATATGCAGAACTCGGCACACAAGAGAAAACCACTTTTTACTTCAGGGCTCCACGCAGCCTCACATAAAGTGTGTCATTATTTTTTTGTAATAGGACTTGTTGCACTTACATGTCTTCATTGTGCCAATGTCACCATCTGGCATGCCAACGTCATTTTACAGACATTCCATGTCTCATGATAAGGTTTTTAGTGTAGCTACAGCTGCATTTTAGTTTAGGCGACAAAACCACTTAGTTGGGTTTAGGAAAAACATCATGGCTTCGAGGTAGAATACATTACAATTGGTTTGCTAAACACATGACATTCAAAGTTGGCCCCTCCTCCTCTGCTCAACGAGTGAGTGAGGAAGAGACGCAGCAGCGCTGGTCGAGCGAGAGGGAGCGGCATTAATGAGCACAAAGCAGTGGAGAAATACAATGCTGTTTTCGGATTGTTTTCTGTTCACAACCCTGCTGGAAGGTGCAGAGTTGCCGGATTTTGAATGAATGCAGCCGGGCGGGGCAGAGTTCATCCTGTCGACTCTGCTCAGCGCGGCTCACACAGCAGAGGAGACGGAGAGGAGCAGGGGAAACATAAAAACATGCAGCCATGTAAAAACCCGTTGTCATCAATATGTCATCATATACGGCCGCGTTGTATCTGACAGAGCAAAAGGGGGATTTGTGCCCATGGAGGTAATGCTCGGTATCAGACACTGAGGGGCGTGACATGGCGTTGGTATTTGACAACCTGAAAGGTTAGTAGATAGGGGCCCAAAAGCTCTTTGCTGACACCCAGAATTGTCCCAAACACAGCAAAATAAAAAGGCAGGCATACGAAGGCAGGCTCTCTGTAGACATCAACGCACACTTCTAGTGGGTAAGAAGTGATGACTGAGACGGATTGAAAGGCCTTTGTTTGTTTGACCCATCCACCATAAGTAGTCTCACTCAGTTTTTAAACTGTATTACTAGCTCTGAGCAGAGCATATATGAACATATATACATTTACTTTGCAATCTACATGGCATAAAATGACACACAAAAAATACAAATGGCGTTGGACAAAGAATTGTCTTCTCAGTCATGCGCCAATTTGGTGAGACAGCTCATCAGGTTAAAGAAAGTTTAAACCTGATAATTGTTTGCAAATGGCCATTACTAACATATTGTATATAGTGGTACAGTTAATATGGCTGTCAATAATGCTGCTCCATTTCAGCTGCAGAAATAAACACTACATAACTGTTTTTGAATGTACATCTTGCGATAGGAAATAGTTTTGCCAAATTGTGGCAAACAAGGTTTGCGCTCTATTTATGATAGAACTCAGTCTTATTTGGTACCATCAAACCTGAACCAAAACCAAACCCTTTGCTCACTTAATCTGGCATCCAGAGCTGTAACTGAAGAGGCCACCCAGAAACACTGAGCAGACCCATGAACTGTTGTTTGCCAAGAAATAGTTCCGCCTTGTATACCCCTCTAAACATGGCAATTTTGACATTTCTGTTGACATTTGGGTACATGACATGAGACAGCTTCAGAGTTGCTGGTAATTGTATTTTTCTATTTGGGGCAGATCCAGGCTAGCTGTTTCCCCCTGACTCCAGTATTTATGCTTGGCAAAGCTAACCATATCCAACACTACTCATCTCACTCAGAAACAAAGCCAACAAGCACATTTCCCCACTGAACTAATAACTGCTGGATATATTTGAAGGTACATTTCTAACGTATTATTCACTTCATGTTTTTACAGCTAATAAAATGAACCGTGTACTATTTCTTTATACAGAGATTTTATGAGTCAAAATGCTGGCTGACAATAATGAGTGAAGAGATGCTTGCCAGCACACGGATGGCTTCCTTTTGGCAACTCTGTGTCAACATTATGTCAGCATTACAGGCAGAAAAAGCTGCAGCGTTTCTCCAGGAAAGATTTAGTGCTATGGTTACAATAAAAATAAATAAAAAAATCAACAAGATAAGTGAGGAATAGCTTCACTGTGCATGCCCCCTTCATTTAGATCTTAATCGCTTCAGCATTCTTAATACTGTATAATGTAAATAACCAAAATGTGCGACAACCTCATGAAAATAATGTTTAGTGTCCCTTAAAGTGACATGGGTGTGTTAGAATGTGTTTATTACCTCGAGTAAAAATACTAATACTGTACCAGGCAGCAACCACCAATTTTGAAAAGTGAAGCCAATGTTGAAGTGCTTTAAACTTGCATTCTCTCTAATGGCCATCAGGGGGCGACTCCTCTGGTTGCAAAAATAAGTCTTATTGTATGGAAATCTATGACAAAATGACTCTACTTCTCTCTTGATTTATTCCCTCAGTAAACATTGTAAACATGAGTTTATGATCTCAATCTCTAGTTTCAAGTCTTCGTCAATACAGCATGATGTTCATTTAGTAAGTTATTATTATCCATTTAGAGTCAAACAGACCATAACCCAGGGTATGCTTTAGGGCGGGGCTACCTTGTGATTGACAGGCTGCTACCACGTCGTTGTGGGAGTTGTTCCTGTTTTCATCTTAGAAATTGAGCAATTTCACAGTGTGCTTTCAGTTCATGGAAGTTAACTGTAACATTTTGGTCGACTAAAAATGTCTTATTAGGCGTTCGGTTGTTCTGAGCTCTACCCTCTCAAGTCACTTTTGGTGTGAATTAATGTAGCATGTGTATGTGTGTATCATTTGGTTTCACATTACCGGTTGACTGACTATGTGATACTTTTTTCACACTTTTAAAACAATTGCGTAATGCATACCTTTGTTTGCTCAAGTGTCATCACTCAAACTTAAACAAGTAATGGTTTTGTTGAAGCCTTTATATTATACACCAAAAACAAAACGGATCGCCCTGTTTCTGTGAGTGTAAAAAAGAAAAAAAGAGCTATGGTTGTTTTGTGGCTAACAGAGTGGTTGAGTCCTCACTGATGATGGGCTGTAAAGAGTTATTTAGTGCTACACTTTACAGTCACATTTTTAGTTATTTAAGAAACATTCATTTTGAGTAATTATTTTGCAGTTAGAAAAAAAATCCATTCCAGCCTTTAATTAGTTTTCCTCCATTTAAATCAACACTTCCTCTTGTAGCAACATGTAGTTAGTGGAGAAGCAGTTGCAGAAAAGTTACTTTCTTTCTTGTAATGTTCTCACTTGATTCTTTCAGCAATGTGTTTTAGAAATGAGTTAATCTGAGCTCCATTATTACATTTGAAAAAAATCTGTCTTCAAGTAATAAATATAGCTGTGCGGTGCAAAACGTCCTGCACTAACTTCAGTCAAATTCTTGTTAAAAACTTAAAGCAATGGTGTGTAGGATTTGGTGGCATCTAGCAGTGTAGTTTTAGATTGCAGTCAACTGAATACCCCTCCGCGCACTTCTCCCTTTTCAAGACTGCAGTAACGTGAGCCACAGAGTACAAAACCGTGGTAACGCAGTTCGTCTCGCTCAGAGGTCATCCCTACCATAATAACACTACTTCAGGAGCAACGGAAGTGAGATGGAGGCTGTTGGTACCACGATTTTACACTCTATAAAACTTGGTGGCCTTCAGGTAATGTAAAAAATTTAAAAGGGCCAGAGTTTGGTTTTTCCCTTCTGGCCTACTGTAGAAACGTTGTGGTGCAACATGGTAGACTCGGGTGATTATAAACTAATGAACACATAATTTTTGAATATTTTGTTCCATTTCTGCTAATAACCTCCCCCAAAATGCTACAAACTGGCCATTTAACAAATAAAACCAAATCAAGCAAACTCATACTTCCTCTACTCTCCGAGTTGCGGTTTAAATGCCTGCTTTGAGTCAGACTTTTTTCTTCAGCAAAGTTTGAGGCATTCTTGTGCTGATTGCTGGAAAAGAAACAGCCTCACTCAGCGCTGAGAGATGCTGACGGTAGTGGAGAGGAAAACATTCAGATAACAAATCCCAAATGTCACGCAGCTTGGGTGGAGTCTGGCAAAACACCCACAGAGGATGAGAGGATACTTATTGTTTATTACATTTTTTTTAGGCCATGCTTTTTAAATTATAGCCCAGATCATCGGGATGAATTGGAAACTCTCGAACCGTTAGCAGATACAGCTGATGGCCATTAGCAATATGATTTCAAAGTACTATCTCCGGAACATCAAATCCCACAGATCTGATATACAAGATGGCCTTCTGTGACTCAATAAGATGTGTGCTGGAGGCAACTTTCAGGCCTTCCGAGTCTTCCCCAGTCTGTGACTGTGTGGTTGTCAGCATTTCTTAGTTGATGTGATAAGCTGCAAGGGTTTTTTAGGGTTTTCGATCAAGATGTGTGTGAAAGCTCTGGAGTATTTCCGGTATGTGGATCTTGCACTGAGATTTAGCTCGGTACAGTTCTGGACTAAAAATGTATTTAAGAAGTAGTAGGTTTGGAGAAACATAGAGGGGTACCAGCACAGGAGCAAGCAATGTACTGCTGTGGACGGGACAGCAGCTAAACGTATAAAAAGCAAGACATTTCCAACATTGCCATGTGTTATTATGTTAGGCTGTCATTATTTGTGGCATTTTGTGTGTTTTTAAAATTTATTTCAATTTAGTTGTGTTTAGGCAACAAAACCATTTAGTTAGATTGAGGGAAAATCGTCATGGTTTCAAATAAGTAAGTAAATTAAGTAAAATACGTACGTTAACAACATAACAATAAGACACATCACAAACATCACTGAGGTAAAAAAAACACTTCGAGCCACTGGTCTCAAACATCAGTTAGCTGGTTGCAAGTCCTGTGTTTGTTTGAGCCATCCGTCTTCCCTCCCTCCCACCATAAGCGTCACCCTCACGTTTTATACTCTGTCTCTTGTTCAGAATGTAGTCACGCAGATGCGTTTACATTGCAGTAAAGTACAGACTACATAACGTATAAATGACAAAAAGCAAGAAAGGAGTTCTTATTGAATGTAAAATGATTGAATGAAATCAAAATTGTTGTGTCATTCATACACCAATCTAGTTTATTTTCACCGTCTTACTTTGCCATCAGACAGTCCTTTCCGGTGGAGAACTAAAGCCGTTACCTACACTCTCTTCAAAGCAACTAGACTTCTTAGACTCCTGGGAGACTGTGGCTCAGTGGAGAGCAGGGTTAAAGAATCGGCGGTTCGATCCCCGGCTCCGCTAGTCGCATGTCGATGTGTCCTTGGCCAAGACACTTAACCCCAAAAGTGCTCTTGAGCTGTGCTTACGGTGTGTGAATGTTAGTTAGTCCTGGTGGCAGGTGGATGGCTATCAGTGTATGAATGGGTGAATGATAGTGTGAAAGTGCTTTGAGTGGTCGGAAAGACTAGAAAAGCGCTATACAGTCCATTTACCATTTATTCTACAAAAACAGGCACTTATGAGATTGTTCTGTCTCTCTCCTCCTTTTTTCATGCTGGAAAAATTGGAGGTCATAAAAAAAGCCTTACATTGTAAATAGTAGACGTGACTATGTTTTACTAAGTTTTGTCCTCAAAATGCAAATTTTTCCTCAGTATTTGATTAGAAGCAGGTACTGGAAAGTTTATGAGGCAGCTCGGGAATCCAGGTTCGCCAGCCAGACGTTCACTTAGACACAGACAGTTATAGAGACCAAAGTAACTGATTGTTCCCATACATGGTGATCTGCGCGCCATGTCCGTCCACACAAATCAAATCCTCTCTAGTTTAAATGAACTTCCTGCTTCAGATGTTCTTTACCGAGTTTGAGCTTGTGTGTGTCTTTCATCTTAACATCACAACCTGATATGCTGCTCTTTGCCTCTCTCTGAAGTCCATAGTAGAACCAGGTTAACATGCACTCCAGTGGGCTAGTGAGAGTGAGACAAAGAGATAAAAAATGGGACTCACACACACAAACATACCGCTTTCCAGAAAAAGAATAAGCAGTTCACATTAGCTTTGCAGATATGTTTACATGAAATTATCAATTTTCAGACAGCCTTTTAAAATACCACTATAATGTCATTAAATAGAATGCATTACCTGGGTTTGACTGACATGAACTAATGTGATATATTTATATATAATTACAATGTGTGTGAATGTGATGGTGTTTTGCCATATATTTCATGTATATATATTAAAACTAGTAAATGTATATTTCATATATATATATGACCAGACTATCGTAGGGCTGACACCATCACATTCACACACATTGTATTTATATATAAATAAATATAACACATCAGTATATATATATAGATATATAGATATATATAGATAGATAGATAGATACTTCAAGTTGACACTTCTGCAGTGGCTACTACTATAAATATGCTTCCTGTGAAATCATGTGAGGATTTTTGAAACTTTTTCTCAAAACACACTTACTAACCTAATACAAATATGTATTTGTACTATTTACACTTTATTTTAGTGGAATTGGTAAAGGAGAAAACTTAAAGTCATTGCCAAATTAAACTACTTCATTCTACAATCCAACATGTGTGGCTTTTACAAGATTTAGGCGTGACAGTTTTCTATGTAAACCATGTGAGGAACTGTACCTATTTATAGATCGCAGAGGCCCGGGATGAAAACAACAGTTGCCGGCTCATTTGGATGGAAAACGAATAGCTGAAGAAGAACCTTGGCAGGGCCCGCAACCTACTGTGTGGTTGAAATTATTGTCTGGTATTTGTGAAGGAAGCTCAAGAACGTAGATGAACCTACATGGCACCATATAGGAAGGTTCCGACTCCTCGGCCTGACCAAAATGCTGGTTTTCTTAACCAAAGTCTGACTCACCATCTGTTTCTTCTTTACGAAATGAAGGCTGCTGACAAGAAGTTTCTTGGAAGGTCCCTTTTATCATGCACATGCAGACACATCAAGGCACTATGTTTAACAGAGTGTATGGAGGGTATGGGAAAATACATATCGACTGTATGAATAAGCAAGAGATTTGTCTGAGATAGCGAGTTTAAAAAAATATGTTTTATAAGTTGATAAAAACTATCCATGTTTGAGCCACATTAAAAGATTTGACAAGATGCACCTTTGTTCTACTTGTTTGATTGAAGGCTCTGCACATCAACAGGTGTTTTCAGTCACTGGCTGATTAGACCTCCAATCAGGTGGAAATTGGGTGGAGCTATATGGAAATTGGGTGATGTCACCAAGCTATAAACTCAGGAACAATTTTCACACTCACTTGCAATATTCTAACTTGTAACTTTTTAAAGCAACTAAGCTAATGTCCCACCCACACAGGTGTCTTCACTACAGGACTGTGTGGGTGGACCATTAGCCTAGTTGCTTAAAAAGTTACAAGTAAGAAGGCTGCAAGTGTAACTTGTAATTGGTTAAAGGTATATGATACATAATGCAAAATATCGCGATACTATGCTGTATCGGTTTCCCCCCCCCACCTCTAATCCTTACTTACCCCTGCACTGCTGCTGCTGTGCAGGGGTCAACCCATATCCAAGCATTGGAGGAAATTCTCTCTAAACCTCTTCCTCCCACAGCCTGATATCTAAACCATCCATCCGTCACCGGTGCCAAGAAGACATGTGAGCAGTATGTTGATGAGTCAGCAGCAAATGACTGAATCGTCTGTTGGAAATGTACAGTTCAACAAAGTTGTCCAGCCTTCAGGAATAGAGTGCAGTATGTAGTTTCCACTCAGTTGTGCTAAATTTAAATCAAACAGCCAGCATCTCTCAGCCGATAACCAATTATCTAGCATTGTAGATGAGAAGACAGGACATGTGATTACTGGCTTACCGTGAAATGTGAGTGCTGCAGTGGCTAGTGGTAGCCATAGGTAATATCGATTAATTAATGATCACAGTGGCTGCTTTTCAGCAAAAGTAACATAGTCATATAACATACTTAACATGAAGCTGTAAAGCACACTGCCCTCTCTGACAGACAGTTTCAAGCTGAAGTGTGCTTTGTTGTGCCTATAACCCCACCCAACAGTGATGTCACAAGGTCCTTCAGTACCATACATTTCTTCATCATTGCAGCACGGTGAGTAAAGCTGAACCACTGGTGTGCAGGGGCAGTTGGGTGAGTCTTTAAAGGGCGGGTCCATTATATATATATATTTTTTTCTTTTCTTAGGTTTTTATATCATTCTGTAGCTTCCCAGTGATGTTCCTTATGTATTCAAATCCCTTCTAAAAACGTTTCCCCATGTAACCTGATGTTGCTACATAGAAAGCTGCAGGTCTGCTGAGACCCTCAGCTCCTTTAAATCAAGATTGAAGACTTTTCTGTTTGCTGCTGCCTTTAATTAAACCAGATTCAAGGATATTAATCAATTTCTGCATTTTATTACTGTATTTTATTTCTTACACTGCTTTTTAGTGTTTTAATGACTGTTTTTAATGTTTCAATCAATGTTCTTATGTCTTACCTCCAGTGATTGGACTGTAATTTGTTTGTTTCTACACCTGCCGTTCCAGCTGAACCATGTATGCTCTGATGAAGGTCCGTTAGACCAAAAGCTAAAAATATAGTGTTCTCTGCATTGATTTAAGTGTTCTACCAGTTTGAGCTTTTTTGATACTTCCAGCACCGTATTTAAGATGAAGCTGGGTGAAGCGTTGGTTATCCTGCATTTACTAATCTGTCATTTAGAGTCCCGAATTCACAGAGCAATTGAAGGTGACCAGAATTAGCAGAGGCGGTGGAGACATATTCACCTAAACTAACAAAAGCCCTAATGGCTTCAAAAAAAGTTGTTACAAAGGAAAATACTTTACCACACGAGTCCCAGCTAAAATGTATGATATAAAAGACTTTTAATTTAATATAGTACAAATATTTGTCTGGATTGGATAATAGGGTCAGAATTTCAATTAAAACATCTGGATTTAAATTTAGGCTACAGTCGATTTTAAGTAATGTATGATTCATTACTATTTGTGTTTTATTAATTCCATCCCCCAAAGATAATACATGTATGTAGCATAACATTAAGTTAAAAAAGGGAATCCATAGTAAGGCTAATCCTGAACTCATGAAGCCATGAGCATCAAACGGATGACTTCTATTGGTTTGTTGAGAAACAGATGTGCATCGAAAAGAAATAAAACAAATACACGTGATCTTTTTTTTAACATACCCAAGTCTGTCCTCCTCCTTCTTCCTCAGGTCGAAATCTCTCTGGACGACTTCCCAAACATGCTTGGCCTCCTCATCTGTGAGCTTGGAGAGATCCAGCTTCCTGCCTGTTGTGGTGGTGGCAGGCATAGTTGCGAAGTCCATGCCTGTGAGCTGGCAGGCTCTCTTGTGCTGGGCTACATTTGGCCGATAAAAAAAGTTTTAAGCTACATGAGGAGATGAACTGCAGTGAAAACACTACCATATGTAAAAATAGGTCACTTAAAATGAGGTCACTTGCATTCTCTTTTCCAAATAATCAACCAGTGTTGCACTGCAAACCCTTTTATGCTACATTGCTGAAGTTCACAACTTGACATGAGTGGTAATCCGTTGATCAGGTTCATCGTGTCACGTTCACGGTACAAATCTGTGTGACGAATGGTTGAAAATACATTTCCTGCAGAAAGCTTGCACGTGAATGCCCCTGCACTCAACGGTGGGAGATGGGGGGAATACATTTGATACACAGCTCTCTGAGCTGTAATGTTTCACTGACCTTTTGCAGAGAGACAATTTACCAACATTTGATCACGTTAACACTCAAAAGGTTTACATACAGTGCTTATTCCTCTCTATTTAATTTTGTTGCAAAAATGACACTGTAAAACTAAAGGTGCATTAAAAGACATCAAAAAACATCAACAGGATGTGAAGAAGTAACATTTTTGAACATTATAACAGAGTATACATAACTATGTATTGCGTTGTAGAGATATCAACTGAAATGAGAATGCTAGCCGTCTAGCTGAGGCCCGTTCTGTCTTGCAATAAAATAAATACTCACAAGGCGATAGTGAGTCACTGTGGCATCCAGTCTGTCCTCAGTCCAACACGAGAGGACAAAGAAGTAGAGCTGCCCCAATGGCTTGTCAATAACACATCCATGGTCTGTGTGCAGGTTGATAGTGGGTTTATTGGATTCAATCCAAAGTGGCAGAAACGGAAAAAGTCCTAAATCTAAAAGTCGTTGGTTAAAATAAAGTTGTTTTCTCATTTCTACCACATTAAATAAAGTCCAATAAACAAACTATCAAAGTGTACATGGAACATACAGACCCGGCAGACAGTAAACACGAAGATGGAACACATCAACTACAGGCAGAAGCCACACGGGAAGATTATAAGATTTCCAACAGTTTGAGTGAAGTTGCGTATTCTTGTAGTTGGCTGTAAATGTAAATTTACACTGTAAATTTAGATTCTGTGGATCCAAGTAGTACAGGTGAAATGCTGCCACCCTTTTTGTCTGGAGCGTTGCACCTTAATAGGATAGGTTACAATTTACGTGTCATGTGTCGATTGGAAGCAATTCTTTTCAACTGCGACTAAACCGTAGGAGACGGGGGACAAAATCCCCATTCATAGTAAAAAATAAATTATTGCACAATTGCAGGTGGTTGCTCGTCAGCAAAACAACTTAAATATTAGTAATATTAAGCATTTCAATAAGCGGCTCATGCTGTGGTGTTTTGGTGGGGGCAGTGTATCTCATGATACTTTTTACTAATGTCTGAATGAAATAGCTTTCTTGTGTTTGTATGTCATTAGTCATGTGCCAATGCCTGAGTCTTACTTCTTCGAGAAAACTGCTGCCAGTCTTTTAGGCTGCTGTTTTCTCCAAACAAAACAGACCAGAATAATAGAACTGATCCTGGGTCAGTGATCTGGAGCGCAGGTCTAGATACGGAGCTTAAACCCTCTCTGCCACAAGCATCCGTCCTGTGATCTGGGGAAGGTTTGGCACAGTTCAACTGTCACATTGCTGAGGGATTTGAATCAAGTCTCTTAAATGGAGCCTGCCCAAATCATTTCACATGGTCCAGGTTTCAGTGGATGTGGTGACTCAACTCAAGCTGACAAGAGAGATGCACACATGTACACACACATCTCATCACACACGCAATCTGTACCACTGAAATGCACTGAAACAGACTTATACATAATCAGAAAAGGAATGCTCAGAAACATCACATAATTGTCTTGTTTACTACAAGCTATATCAGAAAACCTCAGATGACTGGCGAGCCTAATCTAATTTCTGCTCATGCAATTGGGCACTAATGGTAAAAACAAGTTTAACACAGAATCAAGACTCTGAGTAGAACATTGTACATGTCCAGCTTTATAAAATAGTGCTTACAACTTTCCCACAGTCAAATTGTTACACTTGAACAGCCAAGCAGTACACAGAAGCTCAACATTTGCATAGCGGGTGTGAGCAACTCCGTATCCTACTCTGTTGTATTAAGGGACCATAATGAAAACATGTACTTTAAAATTGTGTTATTGACTTTTACCTTTAATAATGTTTCTCGCAGTATTTCATACTCAGTCCAATCTTAATTGTAAAGCTTGTTGTCTACAAAGAATTTCCCCTGCATGAAATCCCCTGTTGATACCACACAAATCAAGCAGGTGCACATTCGAAGGACTCCTTGTGTTTGCAAAAGGAAGGTTTGGCTTGATAACAGGTGCGGAGACACACAAACCTGGAACAGTTCTACCAGCAAAAGAACAAAGAGTGTACATTTCTTTTTTTATTCCATTCCAAACCACTTTACATTCTCTTACATGAAGTTTTAAATGTGCCAATCTTGGCTATCTTTTTTTTTGATTTGAGAAAGTTGACGAAAGCTGTTTGGCGTTTGCTTTTAAAAGCTTTAAAAGTTTCTAATAACACGTTGGAACCCTTTAGGACTTGAGTTTGGTCCAACATGTAATAATCCCACTGTTCCACACTTACAGCATGAGTAGCATAAATCAAAAAAAAAGACCCAACAACAGGATTAAAATCAATAATGTCTGTGAGATACAAACACATGTAACCATTAACATCATTTTTTTGCTCTTAACATCATAAATGCATGCGAATATGTCTTACCTTGGTGTTGACAGAGCAGCCTGCGGGCAGTATTTCCTCTGAAGGGCAGACCAGGCTGACTGCAGGGCAAACTAAGTTAGCAGACAGCAATGCTAATCACATGTCTAGTTAACCAGGAGGAAGAAAGGGAGGGAGACAAGTCTCCTCTCTGCCTCCCTCGACTTCACTTCAAAGGGTCTGGCTGTGTGATTTGCCCCCCCCCTTGGCCTCATTGACAGCTGTGTCAAATACATCGTGACTGCTATTCTTGATCTGCATAAATAGTAAATCAATCGGTTTGGAAGCAATCATTTGGAGCATTTCATGGCTTGGACAGTATTCAAGTGTGCAGTGATCATGAGATTATGTAAAGGCCAGTTGGGCTCAAGTCCCTAGTCACAAGACATGGATCCTACAGGATGACATAGGAGAGAGTCAGACATCAGAGCAATTAACCAACAAGTGACACCTCTTTATTAATACCAACATTCCTGTCTTGTAGGAAAAACATTGGGAGTTCCTCTAATGTGTATTGATACAGCAGCAGCATAGGAATGAGTTTTTATGTCTGTTAATAATCAATGCAATGTTGGTTTAAGGGCACTAAGTGATACAATATAGTTGTGAGACTGTTATTTGCACAGTGGGTGGGTCAACCTCTCTCTGAGAGGGAATCAGGTTCCAACATTTACACATGGGATTACAACTCGGAGGACAAAGTTGCAATTGTTTATATGTGTCGAGATCATTACAATTACTGTGATGTGAAGTGGAAGCTGAATCGGAGTGAGTAAGGATGATCATCACAAAAGGAAACTCCCCATCGATTGAGACAGGACTCTCAGAATTTGAAAGAACCCAAATGAAAGTAGATGAATGAGAAGACCTGTTTTCCTTCATTCAATTATCTCATGCTCCTCTCCATAATCAAATGGATTTGCTCCCATTTCCCTCTTTGATATGTGCCATGTGACCCGTCCAGCGGCCTTGTTTTCTTGTTTGCTCAATCATCAGGCCCTAGCATCGTCTTGTGGCGCAGCCTACACACACTGTTAACAGATGTAGCTTGTACTGCAATTCTGGCGTGTATACCCAGTGCTAACCCGAAGATGTTTGCGGAGGAATAAAAGAACGTGGGGCATCACTTCTGTTCAGTGGAACTCTTTTTGTTCAAAGTAAAACTTTATTGACAACACACAATCGAGAACACATTGATTCGTATATGTTAACACACACCAAGCTTTTTTACACTTCACATTTTTGTAAGTTAATTACATTTTTGTGGGTGAATCTGTACAATGGTTATTTTTATTTAGCCAAAACAGAGGCTGAACTGGTATTCAGTGCAGTGTCCTGCTTACTGAAGAAACCTTTGGCATTTAACAAAAGCAAACTTGCAGACGCAATTTAATTATTGAATTCTCAGCTCAGGCAAATGTCTGCTGTCTGGGCAGTGCGAGAAAAATCACCCAAGTTCACCACAGTCAGATACACACATCTAACTTGAGTTACCCAGGTATAGTTTTTGACCACTAGTAGTGCTATCAAGCAATTAAACAAGGCAGTGCTTTACAAGGTAGTTCAGCAACTGTCTAGCTGTGGGAGGGCCGCGGTGGGCCTGGGGCCAGAAGGCTTCCTTTATGCTGGATCATCCAGTGAATGAAGTTATTTAAATTATCTGACTACAACCAATGAAAATAAAACAATTCTTGTTTGTTGCTTCTTGTTTAGGCTACCTAACCGGTCAGACTTTTCACCTCTTTCAGTCAGTGTACAGCTGGTGTTTCGGTTTCTCAGCCAAATGCTCTGTGGTCGCTCGTAGTTACGGCAGCTGTTGAAAGCACGAAGGTAAAGAAAGAAAGCCTTTTCCTTTATTATTTCCTAATAAATACTCTGTGTTTATTTACTATGCCAACCATTTACATAAATAACTACAAGCATGCGATTGCATCTGCTAGCTGCTTTTAATGTCAGTTACGTTTTTTTTAAATTATGGCAAAACAAAGATCAGCCCATCATTCTCAACCAAAACCTAATCTTTTGGTAATTTCTCCTCAAAAAGTGTCAAGTAATAACGACATGTATGTATGAGTATCATGGCAGTTTGTGAAAATGTCGCAAAATGCCATCCATTGGTTTCTTGCATAGGAAAAGGATTTTTCTTTTTGTCGTTCAGCTAGGAAGAAAATGCCAATGGAAAGTCAATTAGGATCCTTTTTTTGTGGCGGACACACAAATTGAACGCATACAGATGACTTTGCAATGGTCAGAGCAAGGGACGTAGTATGAAAATGTGTGATCCTGTACAGGAAAACAATAGATTGCATTTTGTGAGTATTTCCCGAACTGAGGTGCGACTGTGTTGGTATGTGGCACCTCGTCATCCCACCAATAACAAGTTGTACTGTTGAAAGACTCTTTTCAACTGTTATTCAGATAAAAACAGGAATCAGGGCATCAACCTGACTGAACTGACTTCCTACTTTCTTCTGTAAAAGACTATAATGAAATAATTTGTGACTTTGTGGCCTATTTCAATACTATGGTTTATTCCATAGTCTTGTTGGGTATATAATTGGATTTTAAATGCATGTGTCGCTGCATCTGTCATCTGTGTGTGTGCGTGCATGTGGTTAATGTGGCTGTTGTGCCAGGCTATTCATTTTTAACGTTGTTAAGCATATTGGTGCCTGTGTTCCTTTATCCATACACTTGATTAATGATGCTGTTGTGTCTGTCAACTGTGTGTGAGTGAATATGTGCCAGGCTATGCCATGCTGTAAATGTTTGCCTTGTTTGTGTCTGTACCATTAGCTCTAATGATGATGTATAAGGTGTGTATGATTAAACTGTGGAGCATTACGGTAAATATAGTTCTAATGGCCTATTTTGGTCAACATGTGTTTCGAAACCCATTAAGTGCCGTTACTGAAGTATGCAAGTTACGTGACAAATAAATTAAAGTTGACGTCTTGTTTATCACAAGGATCTCCTGGCTGAAAGATCCATGTTTGTTGGACTCATCCACCTCTACATTAGCAAACGTTAGCATGCTAACGCATGTAAATAAGATGTTGAAAATGGTAAACATTACCTGCTAGACGTCACCATATTAGCATGTCTGTCAGTGTGAATGGTTCCTATATTTTCTGTATCCACAAACAATGATAGTCATCTTACCTTTGCTTATGCCTTTTATAGAAGAGGGTTGCCTCACACCACAGAGGTTGCAGTTTACCGATAATTTAAGGTGTAATTCATTGTATGGTCATATGTTTATCGATGTAATAGTGGATGGAGCAAACAGGATGTGATGACAAAGATGCGTATAAGTACAAAAATAAGTTAATCTCAATTCTGACAATATTTTTTTCCAAAATGAAACATCCATGAGAAATGTCACCTGTAGTCTTACAAAATAGCTACTACAAACACAAAAATCTGATACTGTATGGAATTTGAGTTTATTTCCTATTAAATTGAGCAACAGTGATGCTTGTATATTAGCTAATATTATTGCATGTGATGCATCCCCTCAGTCTTAAGTTACCTTAAATAGCTCTGGTAGGTATTCTGCAGGGCAGGCCAAGACCGGGAGAGTGAAAATCCGACCTGTTGATCGCCTGTTGGCTCGGATTTATATACACACTAGCTTGTTTGCACTGGGTGCTGTCCAAGATAAAATAGGAGGAATTTATCAATGCTAACTCACACTGGAAAATAACTGCAGAAACTGACTGTGCTAAAGCCAAAACTGTATTGTCTTTTTTTCCCTCATGGAATTCAAAGTCCGTTTGAAGTTATTTCTATTTAGAGGGATTTCCACTCATCTGGCAACAAACAGCATGGCCAGCAATCTTAAAATGTCATATTGAAGTCTTTTAAAAATCAGTTATATCATAAAACCTGCTTGTTTTGACTTATATTTATTTTAGAGGTAAACATTGTTGTGAATTGAATATAGCCATCAGCATAAGAGTCTAAATGAGAGGTACAAACTGGGTCAAAGTTACATATTATTAATCAATACTTGATAATGTGTATTTTGAAATTTGAATGAAGTTGTATCAAGTGACAGTTTTTTTTTGGTGATATCATGTGAGTATAGTTGGTGTTCCAACACCTCTTTTAAACTTAACAATTCAAGGGTATTATTTAGAAACGATATGGTAACTGTATTGTTCTGACACATACATTGCATGAGTGACACACAAAAATGTACCCTCAAAAAATTTTACGTGAATCACTTTTAAATAGGTTTTTAATTTATTGCAAATATTAGACATTCAATAAATCCACTTCAAAACACCTCAATGACCAAGTGACAACCTCCGGTACCGACAAATAAAGCCAATACAAAATGCCAAAAACTGCAGTTCTTCAAATGGGCCCAGAAGGCGAAAAGCGAGTCAATCTCCCTAAACCCCCATGTTAAAATGCCAAACTTTACAGCCTGGTACAAAATACTAACAATACTAAAACTAATATCCTTGTTCATGACAATTGCACTGGGGGTGACTATTTATATCATATATTTATACTTCTTTGCCCATTCTCACAGTTAGGCTGTGTCATAAATGTGAAGATGGCGACAGGCAGAGACACCCACTTTGAGCTTCATAACGGCTCTTCAGAAACCTATGGGTGATGTCACAGTGTGGATGGGCCCATGCAGAGAAAATCAGATGGGCCTGGCCCGTCCAAGATCAATCATAGGCCACTTAAGTAGTTATTTTAACCCAAACAATGATAATTTTGTAATTTTGTTGCCTAAACTTAACTGAGTTGTTTTGGAAATGACTGGATATCATAACTAACCAGTGTATGGGGATAAGTTGGCTAGGTGAAGCTGTGGATTTGGTTAATGCTCAGACTACGGCTACCGTTGTGGTTGAATCTATGATGCTATGAATATGGCAACAGTAGCTGTAACGTGACTCTAGCTATCCTATATATATTGGCCAGGTAAGCATTATTAAGTCATATGGATTGAAACCTGTGTTGCTCAGATTGACCAGTCATGTTAATACACCTCAGGAGTTTAGAAATACAGTGGCTTCAACACAATGCTCTGCCAGCTAACCATGTAAATGCATATACTACCCCTGCATGCAGTTAATGTTACACCCATTATTAACCAGTGTGTCACTGCCAAAACATTGTGAGCGAATGCAAAAGTTATTCCATGCAAAAGTAGTTCAGGAAGAAAATTCCCTCTGTGACTATTTGGGGGCTCCGTAGGGGGCCATATGTACAGGAAACCCTGGACCATCTGGTTTTACGGAAGACACACAAGGCACCGACAATGGCTGCAATCCCTTTCGTTAAAAAAATCGTACTCCTAATTAAGAGTTCATTTGTTTTTATATGTATTTCTTTATTAGACATTTAATGATCAGTGAAGTAAATATTGTAGAGATGGGGATCTCATGTGACAGAAGTCATGACCCCCCATTCAGACCTAGTTTAAACTAGATCTCTGATCCAAAGTGGAACCAAACAATTGGGTAAAACGGATGAAAGAATTTAACTCTACAACCACAACACACTCTTGACCAGTCATCATTATGTGGTTTTGGAGTCTCCTTATCTTCCCTGATATTTTTAATGTTGTGGGATTAAGCACCTGCATTAACTTTCACATGGACCTGCTGATTATCTCTTCCTATTTTATCGTTGGAGTGTTGGCCCTCCTCCCCAGTAATCACAGCAAAGCAGGAGGACGGCCTCATTTCAGCACAATGCTGTGATGAAGCCATAACAGCAGGAAATGCCATCCCCCTCTTCTCCCCGTCTCCTAAAAGCAGCTCAAAGAGCCAAACCATTACGTAAGTTTATTTTCTGTACACAGTTAAACACCATCCCAGTGTACTTTTTATATTGAGTCCCTGAAAAGTTTTTGGTTTTGTCATTAAACTGTCTGTTACCAAGATCTTGCATTAGGAGGAGACTGGTTACAATATTATTTGGTGGTAATGTTGTGGTCACTGACTTTTTTGAATTTGTTCATTGTACTTGAATCCTATGTATAAGTGAAACAAGTCTGTGGAAATTAACAGAGAAATAAACTTTGTATTCAAAGGTTCTTTGTGTGTTCTCTGATTGGGGTTATAGAGCCAACAGTTTAATGGGAATCCCCCATTCTGAAACGTTGGAAGCTTTATGCTGGCGAAATTTCCTTTCACACAGCCAGCTGGGCACTGCTGGCCACCAGTGCATTTTTTTCGTATACGAAAGCTGTTTGGACCAAATGACAAAGGCTTATTGTAAAGAGAGCTTCAGCACTGCAGCACACATGGCTTTTTTACACCAACTGTTACACACAGCCTACACAAAGTAAAACTGTCACTCTTTTTCTCTCTTTTTTTTAACTATTGTGATTGTGAAAGACTAATACATAGATGGACAGAAGAGTGGGTATATCATTCAGCCTCAGTCTAATTGGTCTGAGGCATCAGTAAAACAACAGCATCAGACATTCCAGCAAATGCCAAATAGATTGCATATTTTTATGCTCAAATGATAAAGCCCTCTAGCTCCGTCTGTAGCGAAAATGCGGGACTTTGAGATGGGAGATAACTGTATGATTCCCTTTTCCTCTTAACCATGACCACAATTGTTTCTTAACACAAAACAAACCTTAAAGGGGTAGTTCTGGTGTTTTGAAGTGGAGTTGTATGAGGTACTCCTCCTGCAGCATATGACCTACAGTAGATGGCAGTCGGCACGCCCCCAGTTTGGCACAGAGCAGCAGCAAAATGTAGTTTAGACCAGAGGTCCCCAACCTTTTTAGCACCACGGACCGGTTTCATGTAAGACAATATTTTCGCGGACCGGCCTTCAAGGTGTGGCGGATAAACATGACGAAATAAAATGATACGATCGGCATGAAAACAAATATAAAATGCATAAATAAATACAACTCACAATAACGCTGAATCAGTGGGAGCCCTGAGCTTGTTTCTCTACAACGAGACGGTCCCATCTGGGGGTAATGGGAGACAATGACACCCGAATTGTGTTCCTTATGTCCAGTCTACTCCGTTTTGTTTTGATTGCTGTCACTGCAGAACATCCCGCTTCACAAAGAGGATGTTGTTAATGGAAGCAGGGTTTTCAGTACTTTAGTGGCGATCTCAGGATATTCAGCCTTGATTTTAATCCAAAACACCAGCAGAGTTGTTGTCTCAAACATACTTTTAAGGCCACCGTCATTCACAATCTCCAGCAGCTGATCTTCCTCTGACGCCACATATTCTGCAGAGCAGGCTTGGCGTCAGAATTACTCCTGATATTTAATTAGACTCCTGATATTGTCTGTTAAATGAAGCTTTCATTTTCTTGGAAGTTGTAGGCTCTTCTTCTGTCTCCTTAGTGGCCTTTCCCCTTTGCAAAGAAGCTCTCCAAAAGTTTTTTATTCATTTTCGCTAATTTGTGGGCTTAATTTTTGAGGTAACCTATCATGTGACCGAGACAAGCATCTTGACATGTGTCAAGAGGCACAGGCGGATGAAATTGCGGCCCGGTACCAAATGACAAGGCAAGCCTTGTGGCTTTGAAGAGAACATCGATACGTTTCACTTTCAGTTGAGTTTACCTTCAGAAAGGGCTGTCTGATGGGAAGACAAAGCAGTGAAAATATTGCCAGAACATAGCTGAACGACAGTCTGTGTACTTGTAGGCTGTCCCCTTGGAAGGTGAAACGCAAGAATATGTTAATGAATCAAGAGAGAAGTAGGGTAATCTTGTCATGGACTTCCATATAATCAGACTTCTTTTTGCAACCACAGCACCTCGCCTCCTGCTGGCCAGCAGAGTAACTCATACTTTAGCACTAAAAATTACAGTTTGAGTTTTATCTTGTTATGTTCCTGCTAAGACAATAGTACAATTAAGAGCAATGACTAAAACAATGTGAAAGCTAATAAATGACACTTTACTATACTGCATCAATTATATCATTAGCTATAATGATAGCTTTTTAACTTAACCATTGGAATAATATGGACACTCAGTGCTTATGCTCTGCAGGGAGCAATGATGATAGAAAGGTCCCAACATGTTTGGAGTCAGGCAATGAGAAAAGATAGAATGAAGTTAAAGTTGTTTTTGGAAATCTGACTTCTGATTTTAGTGCAGCATTACTCAGGTAGCAATTTATCGATAACTTCAGAAAATTCAAACTAAATATAGACGGGAAATGCTCAGCAGTTACGTTTGACATTTTGGAAAGTAACCTCATTTGATTTCTTGGCTAGAATAAGATGAGAAGATTGAGACCACTTTTCTGTATGTTAAATATGAGGCTAGCAGCTGGTTAGCTTAGCTTAAAGACTTAAAACAGGCAAAAGGTAGAAAATGGCAGTCTGTACTGAAATAGAGAGTAGGCCTAAAGGGTGAGACCAGACACACACTTCAGTTTATTAAATCCCTTTAGCCTTCTGCAGGCAGCAGGGCAGATATAAGTGACATCTAAAGCCTTGAATTTGAAATGCCGCACCGACGCACTGCACCATTATGTGCAAAGATTTACAAACAGATGCTGCAAATAACCATAAAAACGTCTCAAAATAGTCAGATATAACACAGTATTGTACCAGCTTTGTGTTGAGAATGATGAGATGGATGTAGGATAAGGAGATTCTGGGAATGCGGTCTGATTAGAACAATCTTAAGAAAATCAAAAGCTTCCTCTACATTCGTGTCCTCAGGGTCTGCTGTTCCCACCGATGCTTTCTCCCAAAACATCGGGTTACTGGGGGCAACAGCTGTGTGCATGATAACGTTCTTTCCAAGTTGTCTGGCTAAAAGGTCCGGCCATAAGTTCTCTTGCAGTGATCAGGCTGAGTATGTTGATTCAATTCCAACGTTGGCAAGCAACTAGTGAAGAGCAGCATAGATTGGAGTAATAGGGTTTCATCTCTTAGACTAGAGTGTGACCAGACTGTCAGCAGAGTTCTGCAATGACTGCAGGCCGGAGATATGTCTCTTGCTGAGTCATGAATAGAGAGTTAGGGTTAGGGTTAGGAAAGTTACACTAATAGAGCTTGGAGAAAATACCATCATGAATAAAAGGCTCCATGGCAGCAGATCAATGAACTCCTAATCTTGCTGATACACCTTGGCTGAAAAACTAGCAAACATGCTAGGTCTAAATATCACACCAACATTATGGGCCTCAGACTTAAAGCATAATTACATTCTTTTGCAACTTGGATCTTACTTTTGGAGATTTGACCATAATTGCCATTAGTCTTGATTACATTATAACACTATTAAAAATAATTTAAATGTGGCAGAAAACAACAAGCAGTAAGATGATCAGACCAATCCACCAGGTAAGCCAAACTTATTTTCAAGAGAAATCGAATGTCAGCTGTGAAATTATCACCCAAATGGTCCACTGTAAACACCTGTCACAGTTTACAGACTGACTTCCTGGTTCAACTTTGATCATCTTTACTTGCTGTATTTTTGTGTGCACACAGATTTTGTGTGTGTCCATACTAACATACACTCACTTTTAGTTTTTTGTCACCATAAAATGGTTGAGAGAATGTAGCTTATTAACTGTTGCAACCTGTCAGATTATCTGACTGGTTGTGTTTCTTGCAACTTTAACATAGCAATGCCACCTTCCCATATCCCGGCTATTACTTTGGTAGGTAGTATTACAAGTATGATAGAAACCAGTGGTATTAGCTGTGGATAGTCATAGAGGTGCACACTTTGTACACAACCAATCACATGATCCTCCTGCCGGAGATAACAAAATAGGGAGAAGAGGAAGCATGAAGTAGAGAAGATAAACAGAATACACTCCAAGATTGACTGCAGAGACACACTTAAGCACCACAATTAGGGTAAATCAGTTATACCGTATGACGCGGAGTAGCCAAGTTTCAATCCCTGAACTCCAGTTATCCAAATTGGACAGTGACCTTTTGACCCGCAGCCAACCAACATATGGAAGTGGCTGTTCTTCTTTAAATACAGCACTGGGTGTAAACGCAAATGTAGGTCTGGAATATAGCAACCCATCCTCTCAAAGTGGTGTTTTCTTTACTCCCACGTTGAAGCGTTTGTCGTGCCTCTGACATTACGTAATACCTGCTCCCCGAAGTGAACCATTGAAACAGAACATCCCACGTCTTAAAGATTATTCCACCCTGTCAGACACTGGGCTGCATCCCCTCCACCACACTGTACACCCCACTACATAGTTAAGGCTTTTTATGATTACCCATGGTATGGATTGTGAGATACCTTTTATGTCATGACAGTGTGTTGTATGCTCTTTTACAATAAGTCATGTTGGCTGCAAACTGTGTCCAGATGCAAGCAGCTGGTTCAACAGCCTCAACTGTTTCCTCAACCTTAGTTTGATTTGAAGCAAGAGTCCAGAACATGCAGCATAACGAACAAATTAACAGAACCTGATGGAGGTTTAAAGTGTGTAATGCTTCAGATTTGCACAACTATCAACTTTAAACATGTCAGCACACAAGAGTGGTTGTCTAATCCCCCCTTACCCCCCCCCATCCATAGTGTGAAACATGCATTGTACTTGACATATAGACTATAAACCAAACTGTAAGCCCGATGAGCAAAACATATTCCCAGATGTCAAGCAAGCCAACTCATTTATCCAAATCATGGAAATTATAACTTCTCAAGGTAAATACCACTTATGGACCAGTGTTGGAAAAGGCGACGGTACAGTGAGTCAGCCCTCAAACATCTGAGACTCTGAAGTGGCTTTTCAGGACAACTGAGGACTGTGAGACAGAGTCCGACCATGTTTCCATCCCGACTCTGAACACGCTGAAAGTGTATTCCCCACTATGAATATGTACGTATGTAATTTATTGTGCAGTAGCCATAGCTACTGGCTACGGCATTAATAGATTCCAGCTGTCAATTAAAGACACCCATTGAGAGTTCAATGGTGGGCATTGTTCAGCCGGATTGGTGAGTCAGAGAAGCTCCGTGGGCGGGGGGGGGGGCGCTGTGTGGCTGCACTTGGCAGAGCAAGAGGGAGATGTGATACACCAGCAGCAAGTTACAGCAACGGTTAAGTGTTGGAAAGACATTCAGTCCTGCCTCTTTGTGGGGACGAGCGGGAGCCAAAGAAACTGCAGCTACTTTCTTTGCAGAATAGATATTTGCAGGAAGCCCATATAAAAATGTAGGTATGGCCTTATCAGAACCATACATCACATTTTCCCCAAATGAAAACTACTGATAACAGTAACTCCTCAGAACATAAGTGGTTCACAAGATAATTTAGAGGGATTCGTACTTGATGACGAAGTTACAGTATCTAGTACTATTTTTGAGTTTACCTCCCAGTGCGATTGAGTGGGTGGTGTGGGAAGAAGGTGTGGTCAGTTACTCCATCATTTTCATGTAAGAAGAGGTGTAACAGAGGCCTGAGGTTGCCCATGGGGAAACACAGAGAGGAATATTCCAGATTGGCTTTCCAAACCCAAACCGGATATGGAAATATGTGTGCATCACGTGAGTGGCCATGTCAGTGAGCTCTCTTGTTCAAGGCAGTTTGTTAAAAATATTATGTGGAGCCATTTTAATGCATTTCAAAGAGAAATAACTGAGTAATGACACTTGGACAGAGTTGACTTGTTCCTTCACATTTAGCGGCTTGCATTTTCGAAAGCATTAATGTTGCTCTGATCCAAATAAAAGCCCAGACAAGAGGCACATAGAAGTTTAGTCTTCTAGTTTAGTTAGATAATGGCTTTGCTTACATGCATAGTTACTAAACTAATATTGTAAATGTTTAAATTGTGTATGTCAAAAATCAACCACACTAAAATGTCCGTAAAACACAAGAATTTGTCACATACTGTCTATATGGACAGTAACACACACATTGTTAGAGAACTCACTTAAAGTAAGAAGAGAGAGGGAAAAGTCAAGTTTCTGCGACAGATCAGTGTCTTGAGTAATGAAAGCTTATCAGCGCTCTAATCATTCCTGTGAACATACCTACTAAACACACTGGTAAGTACTTTTGTAACATCATTGAGGGAACATTAGCATGCTGACGTTAGCATCTAGCTCTAAGCAGTGCCAGAGCTGCTAGCATGACCAGTGGTCTCCAAAGTGTGCCAGGGGTGCTCCAAGATTTATCCTATTGGAATGTTCCACTTACGAGTAAGAGTGTGAAATGCTCACATTTAGACCATAATAGATCAGGATTTACAAAATTGGCGTTCAACTAGGCTTTCAAATGACAATATACTTTTATTAGCACAATGTAGAGGATGAAAACATTCTGTATTGCAAATCTCGGTAAAATATGGTCTAAATGTGAACATTCAATCAATAGTCATAGGAAAATGTTTCACTTTTGAACGTCTTTTCACTGGTGGAAAAATGCTCACTGGTTTATTTTGAAAAGACACTAGGCATGCAAGAAGCATATATCTTGACATGCAATCACTGACCCGTCCAAAACGGAGGCTAGAGGGGTAACTAGAGTGCATAGTTTGAAGCTGAGGAGCACTGACCAAGTGCGGTCATGAGAATGTGTTAACTATAATAAAGTGCTACGGGGATGACATGTTTTTTTGCAGGCCAACTCCGGAAGTTAGCATCACACTGGTTCCCTCTACAAAGAGCCAATAAGATTCTTCCATTGGATTTTGGCTTATTGCGGATAATAAGCTCTGGCAAACACAGGTTTGTGATTTAAACATTCGCTTCAGCAAGATATCTTCAGAAATTAATTTTTAAAGGTATTTGACGAGTTAGCAGTGAAGATCTCTTAAGTTTGTTAAGTTTACCACAGACCTCATCTCAGGCATCAAACCATAATGTCACGGCCAGGCCGTGCCTCCTGCTTGTCCCGTGTGTATCTTATGGGCAGGGCTTCGACCTGGTCTCCTCCCGGCTTCCTAATTACAACTCACCTCACCTGCCCAGTCAAGCCAGCTGCACTCCATCAACTCATCAACCCAACAGTATATCTACCCCGGTTCTTCATCCGCTCTTCGCCAGATCGTTGTTTACAGCTCACGCGGTAGCTAGTAGTTCTTGGCCGCTCTGGTTTGAAGTTAATTCAGAGTTTTCCTCAAGTGTTGTTTCAGCGCTTTAACCCTGTCTCTCTGTTCCTGCAGTTTTTCCCATCCTCCCGGTTCCCCAGTCTGCCTGCCCTGCCCTACCTCCTCCTGCCTGGATTCCACCCTCACCCTCCCTGGACTTTCCCGCGGTGCTCTGGTCATTCCCCCCCCCTTGGTTTCCTGTAAATAAACCTTTCACCTATAATCCCTGGTCCGTGCCTGCATTTGGGTCCACACTCACAGCCCCGTGACAGAACGATCTGGCCAGCATGGACCCAGCAGACTCCGATTCCCTCCGTCAGGCTCTCGCCTCACAATGTGCTCTCTTGGGTCAGCATGACCAACTTCTCCGGACCGTGGTGGAGTCACTCCGTTCCCTTTCCACTGACGTGAGTCAGATTGGACATCACCTCGAGCAGGTTTCCACACTGCTTTCCCCTCCTGCCCCGGAAGCTCCTGCAGCTCCTCCAGTTCCTCCTCAAACCCCCACCCAGCTCGCCTTCTGCCCCCGGGAGCCACACGTCCCTGCGCCAGAACGTTACACTGGTGAACTGGGCACATGCAAGTCCTTTTTAATGCAGTGCTCCTTAGTGTTTGATCAGCAACCCTCTAGGTATTTATCAGAGAGAGCGAAGGTTGCTTTTGTTATGGGGTCACTTACCGGGAGGGCACTAGCCTGGGCTACCAGTGTATGGGACAGTCAGTCGTTGGCTAACTCCTCCTACCAGAGCTTTTCTGATGAGATGCGTAGGGTTTTTGATCACCCCATTAGCGGTAAGGACGTTTCTTCACACCTACTTTCCCTACGTCAGGGCTCTCGTAGTGTAGCAGAGTTTTCCATAGACTTTAGGACTATTGCACAGGGTTCAGGGTGGAGCGGCATATCTCTCCAGGGGGTCTTTCTCAGAGGGCTTAATAGCCCTGTGAGAGAGGAATTAGTAATTAGGGATGACTCGGAGAGTCTTGATGCCCTAATTGCCCTTGCCATCAGACTAGAGTTGCTTCTGTGAGATTAGGAGAGAGAGACCTAGCTGCCCTCTTAGTATGCCATTCCCTTACTCAGCCTCTTCCCCTCCCCCTCCCGTGAGAACCAGCCATGGGCCAGCTTCGAGTTTTCAGACCCTTCCTGCTGTCCCTGTTCCCTGCTCTCCAGCAGAGGAACCCATGCAGCTGGGCAGAGCACGCCTTTCTGCAGAGGAGCGCCTCCTCAGGATCAGAGCAGGAGTGTGCATTTATTGTGGCCAGGCTGGTCATTTCCTGGCCTCCTGCCCCCAGCAGCCAAAAGAGGAGGCTCGTCAGTAGAGGTGGGGATACTGGTGAGCCAAACTACTCCCTCTTCAGTCCCACAGACCAGACTGCAGCTTGAGGCTACCCTCATGTGGAACCAACAATCCCTTCCCCTACGTGCCTTAGTGGATTCAGGAGCGGATGAGAGCTTCATCGACTCAGGCCTGGTTTCCCAAGCCGGAATCTCCATCCAGCCACTAAACACTCCCCTCCGGGCCTACGCTCTAAACGGAAGGCTTCTCGCTCATGTTAGCCATGTCACGGAACCACTGCACCTGGTGTTGTCGGGTAATCACCACAAGTTCATTCAGCTCCATATCATATCCGCCCCTCACACCCCCTTGGTTCTCGGTCAGACCTGGTTAAGGCTCCACAATCCCCAGATTGATTGGTCGAAGAGTAGGGTTCAGAGCTGGAGCTCTTTTTGTCATTCCTCATGCCTGAGATCTGCCCGAGCTCCAACAGAAGGCGATGCCTTCGCGCTTGCCACCGAACCCCTGGATCTGTCAGCTGTTCCCTCGATGTATCAGGATCTAAAGGAGGCTTTCAGCAAGAAGCAGGCTCTCTCTCTACCCCCGCACCGACCCTATGATTGTCCCATTGACCTGGTGCTCCTTTACCCGCTAGTCGGTTGTACAACCTGTCTCGCCCAGAGCGGGAGTCCATGGAGACTTGCATACGAGACTCTCTAGCAGCAGGTATAATTAGGCCGTCATCCTCCCCGGTTGGCGCTGGGTTTTTCTTTGTGTCCAAGAAGGACCGTACCCTCCGTCCCTGTATTGACTACCGGGGGTTGAATAACATAACAGTTAAAAACAAGTATCCTCTCCCACTTATAAACTCAGCTTTCGAACCACTACAGGGAGCCACCATCTTCTCAAAACTCGACCTCCGAAATGCATATCACCTGGTCCGTATCAAGGAGGGAGATGAGTGGAAGACTGCTTTCCGGACCCCCCTGGGTCACTTTGAGTACCTGGTCATGCCTTTTGGGCTGACTAATGCCCCTGCAGTTTTCCAGTCTCTTGTTAATGATGTCCTTCGATTTCCTAAACCGATCTGTTTTTGTTTATATAGATGACATCTTAATCTTCTCCCGGAACACATTCGGCACGTGAGACGGGTTCTCCAGCGGCTACTGGAGAACAAGCTCTATGTTAAAGCGGAGAAGTGTGACTTTCACGTGGCTTCGGTGGAGTTCCTGGGGTACATCATCGAGAGCGGGCAGGTGAGGACGGACCCAAGGAAGACTCAGGCAGTGGCAGAGTGGCCCAGACCCACCTCCCTCAAGCAGCTCCAGCGGTTCCTGGGGTTTGCTAATTGTTACAGGAGGTTTATCCGCGACTACAGCAGAGTGGCTGCACCTCTGACCCAGCTCACGTCTCCCAGAAACTCCTTCTCTTGGACCTCCGCAGCAGATGCCGCTTTTGCTGAACTAAAGAGACTCTTTACTACGGCGCCTGTCCTCGTTCATCCGGATCCCACACGTCAATTCATCATGGAGGTAGACGCTTCGGACTCGGGAGTGGGGGCCATCTTGTCCCAGCGCTCGGCTGCAGATAAGAAGCTCCATCCTTGTGCCTTCCTCTCCCGCCATTTGTCCCCCGCAGAGCGAAATTATGATGTTGGCAACCGGGAACTGTTGGCAGTGAAACTTGCCCTGGAGGAGTGGAGACACTGGCTGGAGGGAACGGAACAACCATTCATTGTGTGGACAGATTACAAGAACCTGGCCTATATCCAGACTGCCAAGCGCCTCAATTCCCGCCAAGCCCGGTGGGCGTTGTTCTTCGGTCGATTCGACTTCACGCTCACCTACCGACCCGGTTCCAAGAACCTTAAGCCCGATGCCCTTTCCAGGGCATTCATGTCTGACCACCACCCCCCCGACCCAGAGTCCATACTCCCTTCATCATGCATTGTGGCAGCAGTGAGTTGGGAGATTGAGTCCCTGGTTAGAGAGGCCCAGAGAACCATGCCGGATCCTGGTGGGGGGCCTCGGGACTGTCTGTTCGTGCCAGAGCCGGTCCGCTCACAGGTTCTCCAGTGGGTACACACCTCACGGTTCGCCTGTCATCCTGGTATTAATCGCACGTTCTCTCTCCTAAGGCAGCGATTCTGGTGGTCATCCATGGAGTCGGACACACGCGCCTTCGTACGGGCTTGCGTGGTGTGTGCTCGCAGTAAGTCCTCTCACCAGCCTTCCACCGGACTACTTCGCCCCCTTCCTGTCCCACGGCGTCCTTGGAGCCACATTGGCCTTGACTTTGTCACCGGACTTCCACCGTCTCAGGGTAAAACGACCATCCTCACTATCGTTGACAGATTTTCTAAGACTGTACATTTTGTGCCCCTACCTAAACTTCCAACAGCCGTGGAGACTGCCAGCCTCTTGGTTCACAATGTTGTCCGGCTCCATGGGATCCCATCTGACATCGTATCCGATCGTGGACCACAATTTACATCCCAGGTATGGAGGGCTTTCTGTAAGGCTATTGGGGCATCTGTCAGTGTCTCGTCCGGTTATCATCCACAAACTAATGGACAGGCGGAGCGGGCCAACCAAGACCTTGGCGCGACGCTGCGGTGTGTCACAGCCCGGAATCCCTCGTCCTGGTGTGAGCATCTTCCCTGGGTAGAATATGCCCATAACTCTTTGTCAAGTGCTGCTACAGGGTTATCGCCGTTTGAATGTTCCTTAGGGTATCAACCACCTCTGTTCCCAGTCCACGAGGACGAAGTTGCAGTACCCTCAGTCCAGGCCCATCTTCACCGTTGTCGCAGGGTGTGGAAGGAGGCACGCTTGGCTTTGCTACGATCAGCGGAACGCAACCAGCGCATTGCAGACCGGCATCGGACCCCGGCACCAAGGTACCTGCCAGGTCAGAGGGTTTGGTTATCTTCAAGGGATATCCCATTACAGACTTCTTCTAAGACGCTTACGCCCCGTTACATTGGGCCCTTTGAGATAGACTATTATTAACCCTTCAGCCATGAAACTCAAGTTACCTGCTTCGTTGAGGATTCACCCCACATTCCATGTCTCCGAGTTGAAACCTGTCTCGGTCAGTCCACTTTGCCCTCCAGCCGTTCCCCCTCCCCCTCCGGATCATTGATGACCACCCAGCCTACACTATCGGCGGATCCTGTACGTGCGCCGGCGGGGTCGTGGATTCCAGTACCTCGTGGACTGGAAGGGATATGGAGCGGAGCTGGATATCCCGCCAGCTCATCTTGGACCCTTCCCTCATCTGGGACTTCCGTAGGGATCACCCTGGCAGGCCTGGCGGATCGCCTGGAGGCTCTCGTTGAGGGGGAGGTACTGTCACGGCCAGGCCGTGCCTCCTGCTTGTCCCGTGTGTATCTTATGGGCAGGGCTTCAACCTGGTCTCCTCCCGGCTTCCTAATTACAACTCACCTCACCTGCCCAGTCAAGCCAGCTGCACTCCATCAACTCATCAATCCAACAGTATATCTACCCCGGTTCTTCATCCACTCTTCGCCAGATCGTTGTTTACAGCTCACGCGGTAGCTAGTAGTTCTTGGCCGCTCTGGTTTGAAGTTAATTCAGAGTTTTCCTCAAGTGTTGTTTCAGCGCTTTAACCCTGTCTCTCTGTTCCTGCAGTTTTTCCCATCCTCCCGGTTCCCCAGTCTGCCTGCCCTGCCCTACCTCCTCCTGCCTGGATTCCACCCTCACCCTCCCTGGACTTTCCCGCGGTGCTCTGGTCATTCCCCCCCCTTGGTTTCCTGTAAATAAACCTTTCACCTATAATCCTTGGTCCGTGCCTGCATTTGGGTCCACACTCACAGCCCCGTGACACATAAACCCATTCAAAAAAGCATATATTGACTTTGAAACAACAGCAACCAAAAGTTAAAAAATGCTGACTCATTTCAAGGTTTTAGGACACATTCTTGCAGCACTCATTGTTCATTTACTGTGTTTTTAAGAAAGTTTCACCACATTAAAAGATATATCTAGGTTATCACTTAACAACTTGGTTTGAATGCATAACAAAAGAAAAGGTCAAGCAGGACACTTAAGTAACTCGACAGAAATGCTTCACTGTCTTTTTCAGGGTGAATCTGTCTGCATGAATGCGGCAGGCCAGATGACCCAGGTATGAAGCTGAAAGGCGACTTCAGTGTAATGTCCACCAGTGTGCAGCACTGGATTGCTTGATGTTGTTCCAAAATATCATAGTTTAATCCCGATAGGGGAATCAAAGGAAATTGGATCACTGGAGGATGGTACACAGCTGGGCTCTTCATGTGTGCAACACATTTTATAACTCCTTGTGTGCCTAACAAATTTTTTCTTTGCTTTTTTTTCCCTCTTGGCCAGCTGTTGGGCCTGTCTGCTTCCTATTTATCTGTTGTGTTTCAAAATTCCTCCATTTCTTAGTGACCCCAGAGGGTGTCAAAATATTGGCAAATATAATTTGTCTGTTCCAATCACATTAGGCAAGGCTCAAGTAACCCATGTCTTCGAATATTTTAGTTCTCAGTAGTGTGCTATTTGTTTTCCTTCTAACACACACTCTTTATGACTGAAACTGAATCTGTGGTTTACTCAGTTTACGAATGCTCGGTGCAGATAATAGATCCAAAAAAGATCCACGTTTTTACAATCATGGTGGCCATTGTTTATTTCACAAACAAAACATGTCTAAATAAAATACATTACAGGCCCCAGAACAGAGGTAGGTGGGAGCCTCCCACTGTGCAGGCGTAGCTAAACAAAAGACTGTTTTATGCCTTTCGCCTACCTTAGTAATGATTACATGTTTATAACTTCCTCAGATGTTGAAATGCTGAGCTTTGAAGCTTGAGATGACGAAGCAGAAAAAGGACAAGCCACAAGCCTCTCGCCTCTCTTCTCACTGCTGATCTGGAGTTATAGAAATAATGGAGAACAAGCATGGCAGGATGTGAGATTAAACAGATGCACAATCTGATGAGTACATCTACAGCAGACTGTCAAGTCTTTTGGCAGATTTAAGGGGCCGGGTTGATCCCTGTAGAGGAAATGGTCTGTATAAATAGTTTTAAGTCGTGTTTCCATCCCTTAGCAACGCCACACAGAACACACACTGACAAACACATGTAGAATGCAAAAAGCCAAACAATAAACATGCGCCAACACTGAGTTTCAGACATGATTCTACTGATATACTTGTGACAACCATGACTGACCTTGAATTGCTGACATTTTTGGGAAATACACTTAATTGTCTTCTTGCTGAGGTTAAATAAACGATACATATGGATCGACCACCAGCAGCTGGTCATCGTTTTACAGTTACCCATTGCTTCACATTTCACACTGAAGTTGACTGCACATTGGGATGTAAATGTTCAGACCACCACGCACAAACCCTGGTTAACATGAAATGGTCGCAGGTGACGCGACATGTGGTTAAAGACAAGACGGGTTTAGACAACAAAACCCCTCATGGCTGGCTGAAAATAAGTTATTTGTAACGTCACTTACGCTATGGGTGAAATGTCATGTGACTCAGTGACTAAGCTTTTAGGTTCACATGGGTCACCAATGCTGGCTTCCTTAGTAAAAGTCCTGTGTTTGTTTGACCTATTCACCAACCCCTCGCTCTCCGTCTGTGGCAGACTTCTCGCTCTTAAATACGGCGTCTGATGCTCTGAGCGTCTAATAATGACGCAGATGACTTAACATTCATACTAGCGCTAAAGCGTGCCTTGGACGGCGGTATCATAACGTTGAGGGCCACTGCCCAAACGTCGTTATTTGACACCCTGAAAGTGGGACTAAGCTATTAAAGTATTTACTGTAAAACAAAATGTGTTAATACAGAGAACATTTTAAATAAGAAGTATCGGTACAAATCCAAAGTCAGAGTTTAATACTGTATGGAAATGCTTCTGTTGACCCTTAATAAGAGCCTTATCACAATTCTATTGTCAACCACAAGCCAAGACCTGATGTCTGGGCCAAAATGACCTCACTTGACAAAAATGTTGTTATCTTATTGGTCTAAATTGGTTTGCACAAGAGGGCACAACACTCATAGTCTCATACACATTCACACATTAGCACACAACGAGAGAGGAACAGTGGGGGTTGTTTAAAAAAAATAGTTTTTTTGGCAAGAGAGATAAGTTTCTGTTTCCTCACTCAGGGGTCAGGACCAGTGTGCTCCCCCCTGCTGCCTCCCACCCTCAATCCCCACTCTGCCCTCCCACCAATGTCATCTGTAAGCAGTTTACTAACTTTAATATACCTGATCTCACACACACACACACACACACATTGGTGCACAGCTGGTACATCTGTCACAGTCACATCCGATTCTATATCTTCTGCCTAATGGAGATAGCAGCACCAAGTAACAGCATTAGTAAACCTAGTAAGAGCACTCGACAACTCTGTGGAAAGTCTTGATAAGAGACATATGCTGATAATCTGTTTTATGCCGAGACAGTAGTAACAGTCACACAACTATTTCTTTCTTACTTAGAGTCAGGAGCTGTGTTCACAATAAAGAAAACACACAGATGGCTGTTGCAATCTGCATACATTTATTTTTGTGAGACATGTCAAAGGTGGCGGAGTTTAAAATAGGAAACACAGATGTCACTATTGATTCATACAGAATTCCACAAAGCATGTTTATTTGTTATAAGCTGTGGCAGCTCAGGGAAATACGTATTTTTCCCTGTCTGCTGTCCATCACAAGTATTTTATGCAAAATGACGCGTATCACAGCTAAAACTTCTTATTTGTAAAGAAATAAAAGATGGAAAGATGAGTTGAAGGAGACATCAATGACCTGTTGCATCAGTCTTGTTCCACCACCAGTGTGAAAAATGTGTATTTTTTAGTTTTGTTATGTATATGGTCTTTTGTTGTCTCATTTATTTCTTTATGATACCCTTATTGCAGAAATTAAGCTTAGCAGAAGTTCTGCCAGTGTGACTATCTTTACACTCATTCATTCACAGATCTCTCCTTCTCTCTGTCTCTACGGCTACAACTCTATCAGCTTTTTGTGGTACTCTCAACTCTACCCTTGTGAAAGACCTTTCAGTGTATAAACCTATACTGCGTTGATATTTATAGAAGTAACATCCATAAGGTCTGTGAGGGGGAATTACTGCTTCAACACCACAACCATATTCCCCCTTAGACAACAAAAAGCTTCCGAAGCACTAGCTTGGCCTCCATCACCTCGCCAAGCAATTACTCAGCATTTTTCTTTGGACGAATGGAGCCTATAATCTAACCACTTATTCAAATCAGAGCTCAACAGAAGCCTTTAGATAAGTTCCACATTCAGACTGATTCCTCGGCTTCCATGTCCAGATGTGATTGCTGCATCCCGCTTCAGGAAATGAACAGTAGCTTGGATTTTGGATATGGCCACCTGTTGGAAGAAAGAACAAAAGAGAACTTAAAGTCCAATCCTCTTTGTTTGCTTACAGTGCAAATTCTACTATTAAGTAACATCTAAAACACTGGAACTCACATTCATCTTTGTACACTTACATTGTCTTCATTGTTGCTTACTGTATGTACTAATGCAGTGCTAGTAGCATCTCTACAGTTTAGAAGATTCCATAAATCCTTGAATAAAACAAAATAAATGCTTGTTTCATATTTTCACGAGTCATCGGGTGGTTCTGAATCAAAGTCATTCAGAATGTGGAAAGTACAGCACATGTGCCACTCAACATTATACTCAACATTAAACCACAGAGAAGATATGACTCTGGGTTTGTGTTCCAGCCATCCATGTTACTGGTCAGACCAGTATGATTACTGTTATTAGAAGCAATATGGACTTTTTGTTTGATTGAAGCTGACTTGGGGCTGTGCAGTGGCTGATGCCCCTCATACTAGTCACTGTTATGAGAGACTGAACAGAAATGCTTGAGTGATCCAGCTCTAAAGAAATGGCAGATCACCTCACAAGGCATGTGGCTGGCTTTGATTTAAAGTCTCTGCAGACCTCTGGTATTGAACCTGGCCTCCTCCGTTAAGATGTCCCTGCTGTAGGTCAGTATGCACACATTACTCACAATTGCATCACATGCTGACTTTAATTCAGTCATGCTGTCCAGAGCATCTCAGAATACTGGGGGATTTGAAGAATCATACTTTTCCTTCTGAACTGAATTGATATGCAGTGAACGTGAGGCCTTTACCATTTAGTGTGTCAAGTATTACAGTGTGCATCATTAGTACAGTGTGCTTTGTACCTGCTGGACACAACTAGACTAATAACACCGTTACAATTTAAAGTATTTGCCTGTGTTGTTTTCCATAAACTGCTTGTTGAGAGTGTCATAACTTTGTGACTTTGCTTATTCATTCTTTTGCCATCTTCCTTGGCTACCTTAACTCCCAAAAATTGTTCATTTTTATTTTTTATATCCTACATCTAAGAAAGTGTTTAGAATAATAGTCTATTGGCCTGGTATTCATTTGTGTTCGACACCTAACCTGTTTGGTTCGATTCAGTGGAACTCTGGTGCAGCTGGCGTGAAAGCTGTCAAGTCGAACTCTGGTAGGACTAAACAACCGGGCCAAGACCACATACAAAGGGGACTCAGAGTTACAAGTAGACTGTGGTGCAATTTGTTTGTGGTGTGAAAGCAAACCGGACAGACCAGATTTAATGACAGTAGGGGCAGAGAGAGGGGACGACATGCTGCAAAGGGCTGTGGGTCGGATTCAAACCTGGTCCGCTATGATAAGGACAATTAAATTAAAAGATACACTACAAATAAAGCCATCTGATACCCTGAACTGTTCATGAAGGAATCTAGGAAGAGCTAGAACTGGAACTAACTACTTATAATAAAGAAATCAATGACTTTAAAGCAGAGGAGCAAAGTAGAAAATAGAGTTGCTGGTGTAATGATCCTACACTGATCACCTTATATGCACAGTACCTTTCTATCGTCATCATACACATGTATGCTTGTGTTTGGTTATGGCTGAAGGGAGGCAGCATTAAAAAGGTAAAACTGCTCAGTGTTTTCCTCCCGTGTTTGTACCTCCTTCTTTTGAGCATCCACCGGTACTGTGTGTATTAATACTTTCCTCATCAGACACAGTCGGAGTGACGCAAGACCATTCCATCTCCACCCATTTATTTGCTTATGTTGCGATGGAAATAAGTGTGTTGGTGGAATCAACACACTTATTTCCCTCAAACTGGCCAGTGAACAATTTGTTCCGAATGGTAACGTCTTCCCAGGCAAAAAAAAGCAACTTCCAGAGACCGGATTGAATACTCCAGTTATGTGGAGGGGAGTCTCATGCTTTTATTTGAGAACAGAATAAACAAGAGTGTGTTTTCACGGTTTTATAGGGCTTAAGGACACATTCTCTATGCTTTTCATTACTTCCACATACTGTAGGAATCCGGTAACATTACAGCCGCACCCAAAATGCTGAAAAAAAATGTCCAAATGCTCGAGTTAGTTAATCTTTAAATGAAAAATCAAAGTTGAGTGATTCTCACCTCTCCTTTGATGGATACCTGTGTTATGGAAGCTGGCAGTTTTTAATGATTGAAACAAGAGTTAGGGCAGCTTATAAAAGCATCACTGGAAACAATTAGCACTTTCATCCACACACACAAAGTCACCTCAGTGGCATGCATCAAAGAAACCCTTTGCCCCAGATCTCAGCTCCACCTTGACTTGACATCTCAGGCGATTGTTAAAAGCTGGGAGCGTGAACATTGACATCGTTTTCAATCATTTTCAGAGTAGTACTCACTCTCATGGCAATACATGCAAGACATGTTTCCTCAATGAAGTACTTAGATACAGTTGATCTGCCCGCTTCTTGCTTTCATCTTTACTAGCTACGCAGATTAATACGTTATATAAGAACTGAGCCTCAGTGTTGATACAAAGGGACAAATTTAGTCAGCAATTATCGTTAAAGAGCCAATTATTCAAATGGGACAATCTAGCTGCTTATCTCAGAACATTTAGCAGCTTGTAACTCAATGAATATTACAGCAGTGGTTGCCATAGCTCCGCCACAACAGTGCAATGCTTTGAAGGAAATATTGGTGGTGTGAGTGATGACTTACACTTCCATACAGTGCTTTTAAGAAATATTCTATTAATGCAGAGATGGTTCTGTGGCTGAAGAGAAGTTACCTTGCCTGATAATCAACTGCTGTTAGAGATCAACTTTTATTCACACAGATGTGAGGGGAATTCATTTCACAGCATGTTGACCTCTGGGAACAAAGTCTGTTTGAGCTAACTGACAAAGAAATGCTGCAGCAGTCCTCCCTTTAGTTGGTCTGGACTCCCACAGCAAAGTGCTGCTGAGGGTTCTTTCCTGTTGACATCTAGTATATTGTGTAGCCCACTGTTTATAATTATAAAGTATTACATACCATTTGTACATTCTGTACTAATGCTGTGAAGTATACATTAATGTACTGTACGTGTTATGATAGTGGAGGATATTATATGCACAAGATAGGCACATGAATACAGCAGTCAAGTTGTGACAATGGAACACTGCCAATTTTGAAAATGAAGAATTTACAAAATAATGAGCTGAAATGTTTAAAGGGGAATTCACCCGAGTTTCTTTTTGACCATGCAGCAGAACATGCTCAGAACACAACATCTACACATTATCAATTTATAAAGTTAGCAAACATCTTAGCAGCAGACACAGCGCACCATTAGCATTCATTTTGGGTTGTGTTACAGTACACCTGAAAAACTGAAGTAAAATATTTATTCGTCTTTTGCTATAATTGGCAACTGAGATGTTGGACTGAAATGTCTGTTTCTTTAGCTGCTAAATGCTCCACTAGGTTCACCAGCTTAGTTGCTAACTTTATCTGTCTGCCGTTTGGTGTCTGGACACAAGGTTGATGAGAACAAAGCTGCAGGCCAGGAAAAGAAAACAATGGGCTCAAAGAGGCTAAAAGACATTGTCCAGAAGTTGGATGATAATTCTCTTTGGGTTCATCACTACAGGCAACCACTCACATTACACAGTATTTTGAACAGGTCATATCATCCTCTTCTAAAGCTGTTATGGTAAATGTGTTAGCAAACAGTTCCCTATTTAAACATCCGGCAGAGGTGGAGCAAAATGAGCTTTCATATTATCCATATGTAATGTGTGTTCAGTTTTAAATCTGGTTTGGTCTCCGCCAACGAGAAATAAATGTCTCCTTAGCTGCTAAATGCTCAAACAAATCTTTTTGAAGGACTCTTTTTAGTGTCCGCAATGTAGCAGGTCGAACGAACCGAGTGCTCATGAAGAGTCCCTGACCTTCCCTCTCGCCCACTTGCTGTTATCATAGGGTATTGCTCACGCACACTGAGCAAGGACCAATCGAATCGGACTCAAGTCAAGACAGATGGCACGGCAGGTTAATGGTGCAGAGTTGGGAGGTCGTTCTTCTGACTTCGGTGTGTTCATAAGCTTTTAAGTCGTAATGTGGAAACAACAAGGACACTCCATAGAACACGTGCTGTATTATTTTGCTCTGAGCATTTAAACAACATGTTGATAGCTGTTTCCAGTATCTGTGTGATAATGAAGAGCAAAGGAAACTGATCAGGTGAGCCATGAAATATGATCGGGAACTCATTTTTCCGATTATTCCTACACCACATAAATGCAGCACAAATGACTTATACATTTTTGTAACATTGTATTGAGCTTACACAGCCTACTTACATACATGTGGGATGCTGAATCAATGCATCACAATGAATATTGTAAAAACAAGGTTAGTGTAAATTATGCAGTTGGGACACAGCTACAATTTCTCATGAACTAGTAATGTGTTTTTGCTTTAGCTACACCTAACAAGGTCCATGTAGTTCGCAATGTGTGTGTGTCTGTGTGAGGATGTTTGTAATAAAAAAAATCAACTCATAAGCAATGTGATAGGCTAATTTTATTGTTGCAGGACAAGTCATTTTAATGTAACAACAATTTCTAAATAGCTTAAATGTAAGAAAGGGCCCCAAAGAGGTGGAGGGAGAAATGTAGGAAAAGGTAAGGAGAAAATCCCTCTCCAGATTTGTGACATCATCCTCTCTTCACATCCAGACCAAACAGGGCTATGTGTCTGGTTTTCATTTACTTCACCCCCCCCCCCCCCACTCTCTTCTCCCTCCTCTTTTCTTTTCCCCTCTCTTTAAAGAAAGTGGGAGGAGGAAGAGAGAGGTGGCAGGTCTCCAGAAGTTTAGAAGTTTGTCCCATCCCAGCCTTGAATTGTGCACCATATCTCCTCTGGTTCAAGACCGGGAGGGTGTCCGTCTCTTTCAGTCTCAACCATTTCCTTCCTTCACTCAGGACCCCTGTTTCTGCACATCTCCTATCAGTGACCTTATCACAGCTTTGCTCAGCCGCCTTCCTTTGGGAGGAGCTGAAAAAAGCCAGCAGGGGGAATTTGTCAGGAGGATAATGCCCAAAAGTCACGCTTGCAGGCATTTTACATAACTGATAATATACCGATTTTTTTCTTCGAAAACAAATAGAGTGGAGTACGGCTACTTCAGCTCAGGGTAAGTTTTAAATCTGCTTTGTTCTTAAGGTGATTGATCTTGCAGAAAAAAAGGTTTCTGCTTTTTACACACGCATGCTTCCTTTTTGAGTTCTGTAAGGATTGACCTTGATTGCACTGTATGTTGATTATAAATAGTGGATTGGCCGAAGCACAGTTTAAAGTCACAACTTGTAAGTGTATGATGGGTGTCATAATCACAGGGTTGCACAGAGTTTTTGGCTCACAGGTCATAAATATCAGCATGGCTGAAACCTGTACTTAAGTGGTGAGAGTGCTTGAAGGGCAAGAGGTGAGCCACAGTTAGGGTGGAAGAGAGGACCTCAGCAATGTTGTGTACGATGCGTGTGTGAGTGTGGAGGGGCGTGTAAGCCTTCTTTTTGTCTTCGAAAACCTTAAAATTCCATTTGACATTCCTGCATTGTGCAAAGTTTGATTTACTGCACAGGTGTCGAATAATTGTGGTGATATAAAAAAAGAATGTTGGCATGCTATATCTTAAGTCCAATGCTGTGATCCCAGATCAGTGTTAGTCTTGTGAACCTGTTAGGAGTCACGTTGCAATGAGTCATTTCAATATCAATCTGTGATATTCTTTCTGTGGTAGAATGCCTATTTTGTGTAATTAATGCATCACATAATGCAACAGATTATCTAAGTCCGCTATCAAAACCTGCTATATGCTGTATGTTAAGTCAAGAGATAAAAAAGTGTCATTGATCACCTGTCAATAGCTCATTTTTGTGCACTTTGTTAGTATTCCGGATTGATCTGTTAGTCATTAAGTTAAATCTAAATGGTAATTCTACAGTTGCATCTCCACACCCACATGCACGATCTAAAGAGGAGCAGTTGGATGTTTCCACTGCAGCAGTAGCCCCAAACCACACCCTCTCTGAAACGAGCGCAGGAGTGGAAAAGTGTGAAGAGAGCGTTTTCCACACTACTGGCCAGAAGAACCAAGAGACCCAAGAGGGCTTTTTTCTTCCATTGGACAAAAGAGGTGGGGTGGGTGGGTGTTGGATGGTGGGTGGTGGCAGTGGGCTGCAGTTTACTGAACCAGGTGTGAGTCATCAATCTCCCACTTCTCCCTCAACACTGTCCAAGTAGGGATTGAGGAATGTCTTCATTGCAATGTTTCATTTTGTGCGCATGGGATTTGATGTGCAAATTAAGTTATTCTATCCTTCCAAGTCTCAACATAATCAAATTAGATTGGAAATAATTCTCATGAGCTACCATTTTCATGTCGTTTTATGTTTGCACTTTAACCCCGTTGCTACGGAGAGTCATCGTTCAAAAGCGATATGAAACTTTTGGTGTGCGTTTCAGATCTCACTTCATGTGTTTGAAATATTTTACACGTAATTTACTGGCAGCCTTACGACAATGAACAGCTCCCATTGGAAGCTAGTGTTGAAACTGTTGTTGGCAGAGCTGCATCAGGAGGATTCTCAACAAAGGATCTTTGGATATACAGTAGAAATCAGCATTAGAGTGGTTTATGACTACTGCACTCCCTCCAGCTTTTGGTCTTCTTACCATGATGCAGCACAGATGTCTGGAAGGTTGGAGCATTTTTCAGAAAGGTCCAGTCTCAACTTAGAACTATCGCTCCAAGGGAACAAGCTCTGTGGGTGACGATGGCATTACGTTTTTGTCATGTTTGACTTTTTTTTGTGGTCATTTTGAGGTGTTGGTTAGTGAAGATCACAGGACCCCCCCCACCCCCCCCACCCCCTTCTATGAGCTAAAAGGGGAATTCAGTCTTTGCTTCAAGCTATCTCCGTGTGCTTCTCTCCTGAATTAGTTTGGCCGCGACACTTGAACACACATCTGCTAGGTGTCAGACGTCCTAATACACACCAGCTGTGTGGAACTGCCCGCCCTTCCTGCCCCATTTTAACTATCATTGATCCTCCTCTCATCTGTGACACACATGTCACGTTGCATCTTTCCAGCATGCGGGTCCACACCGCCCTCGCGATTGATTCATATGCGCTAAGTCACACACTCTGTATGTGCGAGTGATATTTTCTCCCATGATGCCAGTGAGCGGCAGTGTAGAGTTGTCTCAAACTCAGCAGCTGCATTACAGGGAAGAAATGACTCACGACCCTCGTGACTTCACTTATTTTACCTGTAGCTTCAAGTTTGTCAACGATTTGCAAGGAGATGTCGTGCATAGAAAAGAAAACAGAGTTGCTTTGTGCTAATTGGCATCAACAACTGTTGTTGACAGTATAATTGATATGTACAAGGTTTCAGTCTGTAATCAAGTGTTCAAGGAGCTGCTACAGTTGAGCCAGTTTGATTACATGAACATTTAAGCCCAGAGCACATTACAGTGTCTAATGAGATGCACATCATCATCTTATAATTAATGACACAATAGGGAGATAATAAGCAGCATCTACAAATGGGAGAAATCATATTTGACATCTTTAATGAGGACATGTCTGCTACACAGTTATTTGCCAAAACAAACGCAGCTTTGCCACTGTGGCAGGATCTCCAGTAGTGTCACATGCAACTTTTTCGGTGTAGGAAAATATTTATCATGGTAAATATAACAGCCCCCCATTGAAGGTATTGTCAAAACAGTTAATGCACTAGACACGTCACACTAGCTCCAATATTAACAGTGAGCAGTGCCTTTAATCCTCATCCTACCAACATAACTAAATAAAAACAGGGAATACCCACTCACTGGGATCCAAAGTATAAACTACTGTAAGAAATAAATATAGGCAGACTTTTTTCTTCTCAAAACATAATTATGCATAGTTATGTATTTAATGTCATCTGAAGAAAAACAAACAAACAGATAATTTTTTTAAGTTAATTTTCATATTGTGTAAAACGAAAATGGATGAAATAAGATAGGTTGGTTAGTTGAACTTGTTAGCAAACAATTTTACACATTCAGAGCTGCATCATATTCACTCTTCTCTTGGCTCTGGTTTGATCTCCACTACCTCCTGAGAGAATTATCTGTCTCTGTAGCTGCGAAATGCTTTGTCAGTCTGCTCACATTTCAGTTTTTAACGCTATTTCAGTCAAACCTGTTGAGTTGAAAATGCATTTTGAAATTTGAGTGTGAAGCCAAGCATTTCGATGTTCTTGTCTTTTGCTCAGTGTCTTCGAGGGAACGCCTATTAAAAGTCTGTATTTAAAGTACTTCAACCAGTGTGAAAATGTACCAATCACAGCAACCCTTTGTGTGCACAAGGACCTTTATTTTTGTGGGGGGACCATGTCCTATCCTAGGAGGTCCGCTTGGTGTAGCTGGTGATACATGCAATTATTTACACTGATAGTCACCGGTGCTGATGGAATTTTTGTGTCGTGCTGCATTCTGAGCTTGTGAGTGTGTTTATGCATGTGCATGTTTATGTGTGCGTGTGTGGTCTTTGCTGTAAATGAGTGTGTGAGGTCCAGATGCAATCGCACTTCAGAATGCCTACAGGCACATTGCTGCATCTATCGTGCTCTGCAAATGCACACTGACGCTGTTAACGATAAATAATACCACTGAGCAGGATATTCTGTTATATACAGCATAAGGGGCAGCATGTTCTGCTTTCTGCATAACATAAACTGCTCCCTACTCTGCTCTCCATTAGCCCTGCTACTTCATGGGGGTTACTGGATTACACATGTAGATTAATTGAAGCCTCAGCATATACCAGAGGCGCACACAAGAGGAGAAAAACACAAAAACATGCTAACAGATCATAACTCCCCATCTTCTTATGTTTAGACCGTCACGATGTCAGCCATATATGGCCGTCTCTGCTTTGCTTACAGGCCCAGGCATGCAACATGATAGATGTTGGCTATACCACATATCTTCAGCTTCTCAAAGCGCCTGTGTGTAAGATTTGTAAATGTTCACCTTTGGCGACCCCTAGCGTTTGTAGCAGCAAAAAAAAAAGACACTATTAGAGTTCAATGCATGCTGATATGTCTCAAACTCAGTTTCACTGTGGGACACTGACATTAAATGGGATGAAAGTAACACAAAGACTACTCATTAGTACACAGGGGGTTTAAGTTGGCAGGGATGGCAGTTTTGAAGCTGTGATCCGCAGTTTATAGAGTATGTGGTGCATGCAGTGTGTGAGTGAGTGAGAGTAAAAGTGACTCAAGTTTTTCCGTAAGAAGAAGAGCTTAACAATGGAGTTATTGAGTTCCCTATAATGCCAGAAGCATGTTAGGTGCAAATTATTTGGGCTGAGACCTGATAATCATTTTGGGATGCTGGCAGGGATTGAGATTCAAATTCAAAGGTTAAAACCTCTGATAAACTCAATGTACACAACCTGCACAGCACCAACACGGCTGACGGACAGATAACAACTAGCTGGTGAACATAGTTGAGCATTTGCTCGTATCAGAGGAAACAGCACTCCACTGTGCTGCTGTGTTCTCCTCTGTGGCGGCGAGGGGAAGCCATAGTGTTGACACATTGGCCAGGCCTGGCAAACTCTGCAGTGGCTTTTGAGTGACCTGAAATCACAGGAGCATGAGTGGAAAACACATCTGTTGCAGTGTCCAGGAGGGCTTTTAGATTTCCTTGAAATACTATATCTTGAAATAATAATAAAAAAAAGGAACTTGATGTGTCCTTCTTCTGGATAGTGACGGCGTTGGGGGGCTGCAGGGAGACATTTTTTCTCACTCAAGTGTGAATCCTGTTCAAAGGATACTTTTAAAAAAACTCACTCTACTTGAAACATATTGTCCAAGTGCTTTACATGATTGATTTATAATGCAAAGATTATCACAGAAAATGTTTATGTGCAATCATCATAATCTTGTAGGGCAATATAAAAGGACCCGACCTGGAAATATATGCAACTACCCTGACCTCTTAACAGCACATTAAGGGGTGGTGGTGCATCATGTGTTAAAATGACGTGTCGACACCACAGAAGCGATGGCAATGGAAAGTCAACTAGAGTCCTCTGGCATGGTGGACACACGAATTAGACACATCCACGTCCCTAGCTCTGAGCTTTCACACCTTAAACAGTGAGAAAGACAGGAGGGGGGTGGGTCAAACATCACACAAATCTCAACCAGCAGACCACTGGGAAGTTACTTTAGTGACGTTTGTTGCGTGTTTATGTATTTGACTTAGTTTACTTACTTATTTTAAGCCCAACCATGATGTTTTTCCTAAACCTAAGAGGTTTTGTTGCCTAAACATAATGTGAAATTGTTTCCGTGGTGGCAGCGCGTAGTTTTAAAATGTTGCGTGCCACCGCCGAGTTAATGTGCTGTTAAGAGATCATGGTCATTTCATTTCCCAGTAGGCAAACACTGATACCGCTAATATTTTTAGCTTAGTAACTTTCTTGTATTCAACCGAACATTCCCAGAGTTGTTTTAGGTCAGTGCATTTTGACGCACTGACAGGCCTGTCTGAAGAGCCAGTACTAATGTTACTATTACTGCTTTTTCCCCCGAACAGTTCAGAGTTTCATTGTCACCTTTAAAGTGCGGTCTGCACAAATGGCACACACAGCAAAGTATAAACACTGTGACTCCAACCAACTCAACGCCTGCATTGTTGCATTCAATACGTCAGTATGTGTTTGTAATTCATTACTGCTGTGTATTGTGGATGGCTTTGATTCAAGCCTAGCTGACCCAGGTTTTCCTATCCTCGTGAAAGTCTCTTTTACTCCACCGCAAAAAAAACAAAGAATTAAATTTTAATTCAAATAGGATTGACGTCCACATTTAGTAAGATCAGAACGCGACAGAATCCACTGTAGACAGGAACATTTTCCACAACTGAGAGGTAATAATATCAGTCTGTGTTGGGGAGTTGAGGAGCTTCCTCTCTCTTAGTTTTCATCTTAAATTGCCTCAATAAAAAGCTCAATTTGCACTTCACTGGTAGCAATCTTTGTGCAAGAATCGATTTTGTTGTATTTCATTTCAAATTCAACACCACTGAAAATAATTGTGTGTGGGGGTTAATCAGAGAATGAAAAAACAGGAGGGACAGAATAAAAAAAAGAAAAATCATACTGTAAATTTTGCGTTTTACAGTCTCCCAAGTTATTTGCACACAAAGACATTGGCATATTTTCTTCATTACATAAGCCCTGTGAGTCATATTCCATTATATCAGCTTATGATAAAACAGAGATGAAAAGCAGAGACGTTTTATGTGCCACTTCATTCTAGAAAATGGTCTCTAATACTGTGTTATACCTGCATCTTCCACTAGAGGGCATTGGTAGGTTTCAATGTAGCCCCAGTTGTGCCTCAGTATCCATGAAACCCTCCTCCATCAGCATAAATGCACTCATTTATTTCCATTAAAGTAGACATACAGTAAATCTCTAATTACCCAAACACCACTTTCTTTTTTTCTTTTTTTACAGTGCACTCAGCAGAGATGCCATTAGTGCTGAGCTTTTATTGTGTGACTGCCAGCAGGCTCACAGACTTTTAAAGAGACTACCTCCACTTCCCCATCATTAGTCTAATGGTAAAGACTTCATTGGTCATTAGCCCTGTGCCATCTAAAGCCATTTCATTTTTAAGGACCCTTTTTGTTGTATTCTAATCCTAATATTCCCGTGTGAACGTCTTGCTTCAGTGTGATTAAAATCGAATTACTCGGGCTGCTCCTGGACCTAGACCCACATTATCACCTCAGGGTGGTCTGAAATTGAATAGCCTACATGTGTTTTTGTGCTCTCGGTTGTCCATATTTGAGAGGGCCATTTGTGAGTTTGAGACCTGGAGAGTGAGAAGGGAAATCCTTACTTCTCAAAGGGCTGTTTGGTGGTTCAGGTATCTCTAGGCTACAGATCGAGAAAAGGCTGGGGTTTGTCATTTGGCTGTGGTGGTTAATTTAAGCCAGTGGTTCCCAAACTGGGGTCCGGGCTCCCCTCAGGGGGCGCCAGAGATTACAAAGTGTGTGCCAGGATTTTTGTCTGCTTTGAGATTGTCAAGATTAGGTTTGCAAATGTCAAGTAAAATTCTAAAAACACACTTACTGGATAATGTATACAAGTCTTTTTCTGAGCTGTTTAAAACAATGTATTTTATTTTTCCTAAGTCAAAAATAGCAGTCCACATTCTGTGTAAACCTGGTATTTGTTCACAGTGTCAGATAAAGATCAGTATAAGTACTATACAGTATGTAGAATTAGATTCCGGTGGTGGCTCTGTAGGATGGTTTCCGACTCGTGTGATCGGAACATTTCCAATAACTCCAGAGTGTTGTCAAGTCCAAAAGTCAAATCTTTCAAGACGCCATCAGTTCATTTATGTTGACGAAACTGCCGAGTTATATTCATTAAAGAAAGTTGATCTAATTAACAAGCTCATTTAATACGTTACATTTCTTTATTCAAATTGAGGATTTTTTGTGTGAATCTGTATTTCTATCTTTGTGAGAGCTCGTTTGATAATGAGGACATCTTTGTCTAATGAGGACGTGTTAGGGTCTCGCTGTTTTTTTATTGACAGCAAAAGACTGATAAACAAATGTTTGTAACCTGCTTGAAGAAAATTAGATTTTGTCTGTGGCAATGGAGGTTCCTCTTTTTGCAATTTGATGCTTACTGTAAGGTAGATGCATGCGTAACCACTCAGTAGTGAGCCACATGTGACCTCCCTTAATTTCCTGTGACATTACTTAAAATCACAATAGGGGGGAAATCTGACTAAATAGAAAACACACACCCTTGCTGTGAAAGGGTATCTTACTGCCCAATACCCCTCTTTATTTTGTGAGTTGGAACATTCAGGTCCTTGCCAAATAGAGTTCATTGGTTAAGCACATTGGCTGGTAATTCTAACAGGCGGTTTTGATCATTACCACTCTTGCTGCTACAGGTCTGTATACTGCATCTCCCGCACTTACAAACCAAAAGGTTAGGAATGTCTGTACTGCTGATTCAATCATTTAGTTGTATTCAAACATAGCAGCATTTAATGTCAGATACCATGCCTGTTAGCTTGGGATGCCTCATGTGAACAATGCTCAGCCCAGTACTTAAGAAACTAGGACATAGTGACACTTCAGCAGTGGTAGCAGTAGGAAATCTCATATTCTTGCACATACTGACAAAAAGGGCTGGCAGGAGACATGTGCTGCATCAAAGATTAGATGATGCACTCTTGGTAAAAAAAAAATGCAATGTTGTTTGTTATATTTGGAGAAGCAGTGCAGCAAAAAGTAGGGATTGCAACAACATTTCAAATCCCTCTCCCAAACGTTTTCACCAAACCATTCAAAAGGACATCCAAAACACTGAAACCTGTAGTTTGTACTTAAGCGTGTTTGGCATGTATTGGCATGTTCGTGGGCTGCTGGCTTATATTCATGTGATATTTGCTTCTGGTTTCACAGGTGTCCCCTTGGCTGTTTTGGTGAGAGAAGATGAGGAGGCATCGGTTGTTACCGCTATGTGCCCTCCTGGGCGTCCTGTTTGCAGGGCTCCTCCCTAACCTTGAGGCTCAGGAAGGTAAGTCGAACTTAGTTCATCTCAGCCGCGGTCAGCAGGGTGTGCCAATTATGCAGATGATCGTTCTGCTTGCACAGTAATGTTCTTTTCCAGTTTTCAGCAAATGCACAGTGTGATATAGTCTACAGATGCACCTTTTCATATATTGCAAAGAAAAGTTGGATTTATAAAAGTGTATATGACATCCTAAGAAAAACAAAACATTCATGGAGCGATATTTCACCTCTTGTGAGCATTGTTGGTAAACTGGCCATTCTTCAATTATAAATTATTATTATTTCTTTGAATCTGAATTAAAAAATGTGCACAACAGTGGACAAAAAAAAATGGAATAGAGGCCTCAGGAGTGTTAGAGTACTAAGTCCAGTCAGATGCTTTCAATAAAGCGAGTAGAATGATGCTGTCAAACTTAGAATCACCTAAACATTTTAGTTGCATTGTGCAACAGTCAGTGTTAAGCACCAATACAATATTTTGGTATTAAACATCAAGCATCTCTTCCCTGGTCTTCACTTTTGTCCTCCAAAAACTCTCTTTCAAAGATTGTGCACAAGGGTTGGAAGCTGATATATACTTTCTAGTGGATTCATCTTGGAGTATGGGCAAGGAGAACTTTGAACATGTCAGACAATTTCTGTATAGCTTGATACAATCACTTCACCAGGCTGGAGGGGACAGGTTTAAATTTGCCCTCGTGCAGTACAGTAACAAGCCTCGAACTGAGTTCCAGCTGAACAGCTACCCAACAACACAGGGAGTCCTGGCACACATCAAGGCTATGCCGTACCGTGGCGGAGGCACCCGGACTGGCCTGGGCCTGGATTTCCTGATTCGTACACACTTGACCACTGCTTCGGGCAGCCGCGCTGTTGAAGGTGTGGCCCAGGCGGTGGTGGTGCTAACGGATGGGCGCTCCCAGGATGACGTGGCCGAGCCGGCTCAGGTGCTGTGGCTGGCAGGCGTGGAGGTGTTTGCGGTCGGAGTTCAGGATGCGGTTGACTCGGAGCTCAGGGAGATGGCTAGCAAGCCCCATGACATTCATGTATTCAGTGTAGACACTTTCCTGACTTTGAGGGATATAATCCAAGATTTAGTAGTGGGGCTTTGTGACGCAGTGACCCGGTCAGGGGGTGGTCCTGTGGCAAACGAGGCCCCCGTGGCTGGAGGAGGGACAGGTAATGAAATGGGACCAGTGTCACTACCATTACTAATGTCTACATGTGCAGTCAAAGCTGCTGCCTTTGTGGCCGTGACTGGATTTGATCATTAACACAATCAAGTATTTATTTTAACCACAATAACCTTTCACTATCCACCTGCAAAATTAACATCACTTGTTTTGTCTTACCCCACTTAATACTCCCATAACGCTTTAAACATCACAGTAAGATCTGCATGTAATAGACATCCCTACAGCATCTTAGATTGGGTGCAAAGCCAGAAGAAAAACAATGAGTATGGATAGAGGGAAAGCTATTGAAATGACGAGAACATTCTGTCCCAGGCGCATTTTCAACTGGTAGGGATTTGAGTTCTGTGTTTGCAAACAGCAATAACCTCAGTAATCATTTAAGACACCATTTTCTGTTTGTGATGACACAATACAGACTGCAACATAATAACATTGTAAAATCCAAATGTTGACACCTCAGACTAAAATTTGTTCAGAAAATCCTTGGAGAAGAAAAAAGACTTGAGGAAACCTTACCTTTAAAACATCACATCTCAAGATCAGTCAATGAGCTTTTAACAATAGCTAACCATGCACCACTGCTTTTGTGTCTTGCATTTGTTTTTGTCAGTCACAATGTCCATCTGTGTTAAATATGTGCAATATTCTGTATTTGAAACAGAGATGAACCTGCTTGGACTCATCCTTGACCTGCAGCAGTACTTTGAGAATATTTTTACATGTTGATGTACAGAAATTATATATAATAAGTTAAAATAAGTTACTAGAAGTGACTGGAAAGAGAGAACACATTCCTATGAAACTAAATACATAAAATGTCAAATATCCAAAGACAACATTACCTTTGCCAGCATACAATATTCAAATTGAAATGAATTGTAAACATCACAAATATACAAATTTGTACTCATTTTACATTGAATCACATGTAAAACATTGTCAAGTACTGTAAGCTAGGCCCCAAGGATATGCCACAGGGCCATGACTGGTCACTTTATCTGAGGTCCGTAACAAGAGTCTGCATGGGATGGCTGAACCAATGGAGCTTATACAAGGGACACATGAGACTACTTTAACAAAGATAAAACAGCTTAATGTTTTTTTAACCATTGTTTTTCTTTTTGACTTGCAGTTGTTGTAATAGTGTGGTCTCATGATGGAGTACCCTTGGTTTTAAATTCATTTTATTCTGACAATTCCTAATTACCTGACCACTTGTGGTTGCTTTTAATTATATTGATTATAACAATTAAACAATTCGTTTTTACACATTTTAAATATTTTCCAACTTCTCCCCTCTTCCCCACTCAAAATGTTACATTCGTTTCTACAAAATATGTTCACGTTTCAGATCAGGTCACTCAGCCACATAAAAAATAATGTATATTTCCCAGAATTAGTTTTCTGTAAAAATCAAAATGATGCCAAATTGTTTTTCTAAACCGTCCCTGATGTTTGAAAACAATAGTTTTCATGGAATTTAGAATTTTCTGGCCTAAATATGCTGTTATTGTTGACTATACAATATGGGGAGAATCGACGACATGAATCTTATATAAATGATTAGTATTAATACTGACTATTATCATTCATATTGACAATCACCCTTATGTTTCCTTATGTTATGTTACTAGGAGAGAAATCACACTAAATATTACAACGATCTTGAGTAAAGAGTGCTAAGCTAAATTTATGGAAAAATAATGAACAAATTACATGACTTTTATGAAATCTCCTTGGTTCAGCCTACATGCAGCATGATGTGTTTTGTAATGTTTGATTCATTTGTTCACTTTCAATGTAACTTGACACATGCAATGATATGCAAGCACAAGTTCTTTGAGTGGATTCTTTGTTTCTATCTCACCATGTTAACGCTTTCACAAGTTCCATTTTGTTTTGTTTTCTCTCTCTCTCCTTAAAGCACAAGAATCAGCTGACCTAGTACTCTTAATTGATGGATCACAGAACGTTGGAGCAGCAAACTTCCCCTTTGTGCACGATTTGGCTTTGAGAATCATTGAGCGCCTTGATGTGGGCAGGGACACTGTTCGGGTGGCCTTGGCTCTGTACAACGGCAACCCGCAGATAAAGTTCTATCTAAATAGCTATGACAGCAAGTCATCAGTCCTGGAAGCGGTGAAGGGCCTTGCCTACTCAGGGGGTGACGAGTCTAACCTGGGGCTCGCCTTGGAGGAAGTGGCAAAGAGCCTGTTGAGCCAAACAGCTGGGGGCAGGGCAGACGAGGGTGTGCCCCAGATCTTGGTGGTTGTCAGTGCTGGGCCATCCACTGATGATACTGGTGCCGGTGACCGGGCCCTTAAGAGGGCCAGTGTTATCACATTCGGCATAACGATTGGTGACACTGCCACTGCTGATCTGGAAGCAGTTGCTACAGATAAAAGTTTTGTCCTGTCGACCCCTGATTTCAGAGCAGTGGCGAGCATGGGTGACCAGCTGCTCCCATACATTAACGGGGTGGTCCAGCGCACCATTATAGTTCATAACGAGTTCACAGAAGGTATGTAACTTCTCTGTACAAGTTGGCAAGGCATTGTGGGAAATCAAAAGCTCTAAAGAGCTCATATTGAATGTAGTGTGCAAGGTAAGATATGCTAAACTTGAAATTGCTATATTCTCAGTCATATTAAGGACTTTTAACAGATGTGGTAATGATACATACAAAGTGAGAAATATTAACTCTTAAGTGTTCTGATACATACAATACAATACAATATATAAATCCACAAAGTGAAAACCTTTAATCCGTTGCAAAGAGACCCAAGTCAATGTTCTGAAAAGCGGCATAGAATTTTAGAATGGGTTTTGCTCATATCATATCACACATGCCCTTGATAGAGCTTCCATTGCTTTGTAGGTAAACATTCTTCCATTCATGTAAATAATGCAAAATGCATGCACTTTACTTTGAATACTGTTTTTATTGTAGTCAAACTTTGAGAAAAAGAAAGTTCCAACAAATATAGCAATACTCAGAAGTACGTGGCCCACCTATATTAGCAATGATGGCATTAAATTATATTTTACAAACTGTTTGAAAGACCACTACGTACAAATCAGCTATCAGCAATAGAAACGGCAGTTCATAAAGAGCCAACGTGACTTACAGGCTATGTATTTTCATTTCACATTTTGTTGATTAATCATTAATGTTATTGAGCATCATCATTGATACTCTCAGCTTAATCTATACCATATATATTGTCCATATGCAGCTGTCAATACCAATTTTAAAAAAGTGCCAATATTAGTTAAAATTTATATCTAATCATAGAATATCATTGGTGGACTTTGGCAGCCTTTAGTACTTACAGATTTATCATCATAACATCACTTAAATTTAGCTTTTATTCGCATATTAATGCTTTTTTAAAACTTTTCAGTTGTGGCTGTGGGACAACGAGACATCATCTTCCTAATTGACAGTACAATGGGTGCAACGATCATCAACTCTGTGCGCGAATTCATCAGACGGTTTGTCGACATCATGCCAATTGGCCCAGACCAAGTACAAGTGGGTGTGGTCCAGTTCAGCAATATCCCTCGACTTGAGATGGATCTCAACTCCCATGGATCCAGGGAGGAATTAACTGCTGCTCTGGGCTCTATCAAACCAAGGTCTGGCCAGACAATCAACATTGGAGCAGCCTTGGACTTTGTGCGGACGAATATGCTGCGGTCTGAGAAGGGAAGTCGTATTCAACAGGGGGTACCCCAGGTTTTACTGTTGATGACCAGCAAAACGTCCAGTGACAGTGTGGAGGCACCTGCTATGGCCCTGCAGCGACTGGGTGTATTGACTCTAGCTGCAGGCTCCAAATCGGCTGACGAGCAGGAGCTGCGAAAGATTGCCTTTGCGGACAGCTTTGTATTCCATATGAGGGACTTCCGCTCACTGGTTCGCAACCCAAAGGCAATCGTTAATGCTCTCTCCACTTTAGCTGGGGTGGTGGTGACTGAGGTACCCACTGAGCCAGGTAATGCTTTGTCTTCTATGTACATTCAATTCATTGTAATAACGTTTGTAATAATAATTTAATGAATGAAATAACTAAAGTGACATATTAAGGAAAACCTTGAATAAATAAATGGAAAAACAACTAATGGAGATGCTTCCGAACAAGTGTGCTGCATGATCAAATTAAGCCATTAAATCCTACATGCTCTTTGTTGTGTGACATTCCCAACTGAACCCATGGAAACGTTTGGACCGATATGTTGGACAGCGCTTTCTAAAACTATCAGCAAACCACCAAAAAAGGAAGTATTTTGGAATAATTGTGTCCCATGAAACATGAGACAATAAATATAATCAAGAAAGTCCAGTTTAAGTACTAGTACGTTTTGAAAGCTTGGTTTTGTAGGTGCCAAAACACTGCATACAGAATACGAGTAAGAGACAGTATTGCAAGTTTTGAAAGTTATGACAGAGGCAATATATTTTAACTGAGCATGAGGTTAACTGTAGAATTGGACAGCACGACTTTGGTCACATGACCTCTTCCCCAACTTTTAGCCTGCAGTAGCGGGTACTTGTCCGCAAGTGCTCAAAACAAAGAATCAACTTCGCAGCCTATACAGATAACAATTTCCATGGACATCATTTGACCTTTTAATGTGTGTCTAATAAAGTGAGTCTTTCAGAGCCTGAAAGTATATGTATGTAGTATGACACAGTATAATTTGTAAAATTGGTTTTCTTTTTGTGCTTTTCCCTAGTGATGGAGATAACTACAGTGCAGACTCAAAAAGTGGTCCGAGACATTGTCTTCCTTGTGGATGGCTCAAACTACATTGGCAGCAGTAACTTGCCCTATGTGCGAGACTTCATGATCAACGTGGTCAACCAGCTGGATGTACGTCCTGAAAGGGTTCAGATTGGTCTCCTGCAGTTTGCTGATCGTCAAAAAATTGAATTTTACCTAAACAGCTACAGCAGCAGGCAAGATGTTGTGAACAAAATCTCTCAACTCAGGCTGACTGGAGGCTCAGTTTTGAATACAGGAGCTGCATTGGACTATGCCCTTGTCAACATGTTCAAGGCATCAACTGGCTCACGCAGGAGGCAGGGAGTTCAGCAAGTGTTAGTTCTGATTACAGGTGGTCCAGCCCAGGACCAAGTTAAATCGGTAGCCGATAAATTGGCTCTGTCTGGAGTTTTGACTTTCACCGTCACTTCTGGACAAGCAGATGAAGCCCTTATGAAAACAGTTGCCTTTGTTCCAGATTTGGCTTACCATGAAACAAGCTTCTCTAGTTTGCCAGCTATGGCAGAACTAATCATGCCAAAGTTGATAACAGTAGTTGGCGATACAGATGTGACAACAATCCTAGAGGAAACTGGTGAGTTTTACATCTTTCTGTTTCTGTCAATGAAATAAATGTGATGCAAATAATGGTATCCCTAAAACTAAAATTGTTGTTGTTGTTTTCCCTCAGTTGTTGCTGGAGCTGAAAGGGATGTTGCCTTTCTCATTGATGGCACAGAAAATGTTCAAGCAGATTTTGCCTACATCCGGGATTTTATCATTAAAGTCATTGAACCACTTGACATTGGAACTGACAGGGTGCGAGTTTCAGTGGTTCAACACAGCGAGAGGCCAACTCCAACTTTCTACCTTGACACTTATCAAACCAAAGATGATGTAATAAGAGCTGTCAACGGAATGACACTGGCTGGTGGACGTAGCCTAAACACAGGAGCTGCTCTAAGATTCATGAAGGACACCATCTTGTCCGAAAGGCATGGTAGCCGGTCTGCGCGAAATGTCCCTCAGTTTCTAATCGTTTTGGCTGGAGGCAGGTCCAAGGATAACGTGAAGGATTCTGCTGGTGCGCTGAAAACACAGGGAGTCGTACCATTTGGTGTTGGTGTTAAGGATGCAGACCCAAAGCAGATTGAGGCCATTTCACACAACCCTTCCTTTGCCTTTAATGTGAAGGAATTCAGTGAGCTTAGCAGCATACCACAAAGGCTCAATAACTATGTGGGACTTCCAAGGGAAGAGCTGACCCAAGTTCTACAACAAGGTAAGCTAAATCTCTTTTCCTATTGGTGTGTTAAACTTGCTATATGAAAAAAAAACACGTTTTTGTTTATCAGAATAACTGACTCTCATTTGTTGTGTCTTAGCACAAAGCAATGCTGCAAAAAGAGATATTGTGTTCCTACTGGATGGCTCAGATAACACAAGAAATGGATTCCCAGAGTTAAAACTATTTGTTCAGAGCATAGTTGAGAGCCTCTCTGTCAGTAAGAGCCAAGACAGAGTGTCTGTGGTTCAGTTTGCTGATAATCCTGAGATCAACTTTTATCTGAATGCTCACAAGACAAAGAATGACACCATAAATGCCATAGATAATTTACGGCACAAGGGTGGGAGGCACCATAATATCGGGAGAGCTCTCCAGTTTGTGAGGCACAGTGTCTTCACTTCCTCAACGGGCAGTAGAAGACTAGAAGGTGTGCCCCAGATTTTAATTCTCATCAGTAGTAAACCATCCACCGATAATGTGAGAAGCCCAGCCTTTGCTCTTAAAGAGCATGGAATTGTGTCAGTGGGGATTGGAGTGGGAGAAGCCAATACAAAGCAGTTGGAAATGATTGCCTACAAACCTGGTTTCACATACAAGGTCACTGATTTCTCCAAGTTGCCCTCAATCCAATCACAACTTGTTGTTACACTGAACATAAACAAAGAAACAGGGGAAACCATGACTGGAATCTCTGATTTAGTAGGTAAGAATTCCACATTTATATCCTTAAAATTGGAGTAAAGTATTCATTTTTATCTTCTGAATAACATTCTGTCATGTCTCTTTAAAATTCTTTCACTCAAGAATATTTAACATAAGGTTTTTAGTCTAATGATTGACGATAATACAATGTTTTGGCCCATTCCTGTTGCACATACATTTATGATGCCCCTTGCTCCAATATGTGTTTTGTTTGAAAAAGCAACTGTTCTGTAACCCTTAAGCTTTTAAGAATCTATCCCTCTTTTATACCTCTTTCAAATCGTCCACATCAATGTTACTTTGGAGTCAGCAAATTCTTTCATACATCTTTCTGATAAAAATATGGTTCTTTAGCAGTTCTGCTTGAAATAACCCTTTCAGAGAAGTGGCTTATCTTTCTTTCCATACCGAGTTTATTTCTACACTTCTAACTTGCTCATGCTGATAATACGCATGGGTGTAGAAAAGTCTTGAACACTTTTTCTGTCTATTCATGTATCACCTTGTTGCCACAGCAAGTAAAAAGAGGGACATAGTGTTTCTGCTTGATGGTTCGGATGACTCCAGAAATGGACTACCAGCTATACGTGAGTTCATCAGAAGAATGGCGGAAGAGCTCGACATTGGCGAAGATAAGGTTCGAGTGGCCGTAGTACAGTATAGTGATGACACCACAGTATACTTCAACCTAAAAACTCACAGATCCAAAAAGGCTATCATCTATGCTGTAAGAAATCTGCGCCATAAAGGAGGAAGACCTCGGAACACTGGAGCTGCACTCCAGTTTGTACAAGACCGTATTTTCACAGCTTCATCTGGGAGTAGACGCTTGGAGGGAGTCCCTCAGATTCTGTTTTTACTGACTGGTGGCATATCCAATGACAATGTTTCAGGGGCGGCATTAGCCCTAAAACAAATTGGTATTCTGTCTTTCGCCGTTGGAATGAAAAATGCTACACAGGAGGAGCTTGAAAAAATTGCTGTCTCCCCAAGATTTCTTTTCAACTTTCCTGTCTTTGGTGAACTTTTGTCCATTCAGACAGAGATAGCTGCATTTCTCCAGGCTAAAATACAAATTGAGCCTCCCACTGTTGTAGGTAAGAAGTACAGATTAGTATTTGAGAATCAAACTGACTCCCCGCTTTCGTCTTTCATAGTTTGAATTGCAATGAAACACCTTCTGAAGAATATCAGTCAAACAGTTTCATGTTTCTCAAACTGTCTCATTGGCTCACATTTTTTTCCTTCCTTCTTGTACCCTGGAGAGTCTTGTCTTGACAGCCTTGCATCAGCATATGCCCTTTCTTTCTGTTCCTAAGCTCTTCCTTGAGCCAATGATAATCGCATCATTGACCAAATATAAAGAGTTGAAGAATATTGAAATATGTTTTTCAGCTATCTCCATCTTTCATTTTTGAATCTTGCAGTTATTTCTAAGTTTCTTAATAATGACTGTTTTCTGAAATGATCTTGCATCTAACACCTTGGTTATCGCAGTAATTATTTCCAATTCCGATTACCAGCTCTTATGGCTTTACCACCCATCTATTGTGTAATGATTGCACCTAGCTTATGTACTATATCTGTGATTCTTAAAAAAGGTTTTTCTATTATTTTCTAGTTGAATTAGAGTCCCCTCAAAGAGACATAGTGTTTCTATTGGATGGGTCTGATGACACACGGAGTGGCTTCCAAGCAATGAAACATTTTGTCCAAAGAGTGGTAGAAAGCCTCAGTGTTGGTGAGAACAAAGACCGTGTCTCTGTGGTCCAGTATAGCAGAGAACAACAGACACATTTCAGTTTGAACACCTACAAAGAAAAACAAAATGTTCTAGCTGCTGTCCAACAGTTGAACCATAAAGGAGGCAGACCCCTCAACACTGGGGCAGCTCTTGACTATGTGAGGAAAAATGCTTTCGCTGAAAACTCTGGGAGTCGACATCAAGACGGTGTCCCTCAGATATTGATTCTGCTGAATGGGGGAAGATCTCAAGATGATGTTGCAAGTGCCATTGCGGCTCTAAAACAGGACAAAGTTGTTCCATTCTGTGTAGGAACAAGAAATGCAGACATACTTGAGCTTCAAATGATTGCACATAATCCTTCCTATGCGTTCTCTGTGCTTCGGTTTGATGATATTGAGAGCATCCATCAACAACTTGTGTCATTTGTAAAAAGGGTGCCTCGACAGCAGCCAAGACTAAAACCACACAATGTATTAGGTAAGACTATCTATCTGTCCATCTGTCCAGCTGTCTATCTATCCATCTATCTATCTTTTTTTTTCATTATGGATACATTTATGTGTAACTAACTAAGCATTATCCTTGTGTCTGACAGTTTCTGTAGATCAAACTGAATCCATTCAACATGATATTGTATTTTTACTGGATTCCTCGGACGAAATGCAAATCTTTTTTAAGGCAATCCTTGGCTTTGTTGGGAGAATGGTGGACAAATTCAATGTGGAGGAGAACAAAGATCGTGTTTCAGTGGTGCAGTACAGCAGACAACCCTCTGTTGAATTTTTTCTGAACACGTACAAAACACAGCAGAAGGTTGCTGACAATGTGCGAATTCTGAAGCATAAAGGAGGCAGAACCCTCAATACCGGTGCAGCCCTTCAGTACGTCAAGGATAATGTTTTCAATGCCTCTTCTGGAAGTAGGCACCACCAGGGCGTCCCTCAGATTTTGGTTCTCTTAACTGGCGGACGGTCAAATGATGATGTCAGACATGCCGTGGAGAACTTGAGAGGAATTGGTGTGATGTTATATGTGGTGGGAACAAAGAATGCCGATACCCTTGAGATTCAGTCTATTTCACAGGAAGCCAGTCATGCTTTCTTTGCAGCAGAATCCAGTGATCTGTCAGACATTGAACAACATGTATTTTCTGTCATTAAGAAGGGTGTAACCACTTCTATCAAAGCAGTAATAAATGGTAAGACTAATGACTGTAATGAATTCATGTTATACACCATGTGCACAACATAGACCTCAAGGCATTCATTCTAACTGAGGGTGAATGATGGACGGTAACAGACTAGTGTCCTTTTGCTCATAATAACTATTGTAGGCTTTCCTTTATGCTGTTTTGACAGTTACATCTGATTATGTTAAGCAAAGAGCTCTGCTGCTCTGTTGTAGTGGTAGGGCTGGGCAATAATTCAATCTGATGATATATTGTCTATGATCATGGGGGAATGTCACTCTAGTTGCTTACCTGTTACCTGCAAAAAATCACATGGACTTTTTTCTACATCTTTGTCTTTCTTGCAGATACTGAGAAACATGATGTAGTATTTCTTATTGATGGATCACATGACTCACGAAACGGCTTTGAAGAGATACGAGGCTTTGTTAAACAAATGGTAGAAAGTTTAAACATAGACGAGAACAGAGACCAAGTGGCTGTTGTTCAATACAACCGTGTCGCCACAGTCAATTTCTACCTGAATTCCTATTCATCCAAGAGCGATGTGCTCAATTCCATTGGAACAATAAGGCATAAATCGGGGAGACCCCTCAACATTGGCAAAGCCCTTGAGTTTGTCAGACACAATGTCTTTGCTGCTTCAGTTGGAGGTAGAAATGCAGACTCAGTCCCTCAATATCTGTATGTATTTAGTGGTGGGAGATCCGGGGATGATGTCAGAGGACCAGCACAGTCTCTCAAAGAAAATGGGATAAAGACTTTTACTATTGGAACACAGAATGCTGATACTTTGGAAATGCAAACCATCTCTTTCACGCCTGCACATTATTTTCATGTCATAGAATTTAACAATCTGCAAAGCATACATCCATCTGTGGAGGCCACATTGAGGGGTACTGAAGACACAACTGAATTTCCAACTGTTATTGGTAAGACATCAAAAAATAAGTAGCATTTTAGACATGTTTTCTACATGGACTTAGAAGTTGTATGATTGTATACCAGGTGTGTAAATCAGATGTTTCTGTCTACAGCAAAGATGTTGGTTTTGTAAACTGTTTGTTTGTATTAATTTCAGACACTATTGGAAAAATAATACTCCAGAGCGCCGATGTTGTTTTTCTAATTGATGGATCTGATGACATGCGAGCAAGTGAAAGACACATTTTGGATTTTGTCATAGAGCTTGTCAAGCAAATGGAAATTGGGCCAAGCAAAGTGCAAGTTGCATTGATTCAGTACAGCACAGAGCCCACTACTGATTTTCTCTTGAAAACGCACTCACTGAAAGACGATGTCTTGAGTCATTTGAGCAATGTAAAACTGAAAGGAGGGTCCACCGTGAACACAGGTGTTGCCCTTGGTTATGTGAAGAACAATGTGTTCACTGCTTCATCTGGAAGCAGAGCTCAGCAGGGAGTCCCACAGATACTCATTCATTTGAGTGGAAGAAAGTCAGAAGATGATGTTTTAGGTCCTGTGGACAAACTGAGAAATGTTGGAATTGTCCTTTTCAGTGTTGGAGTGAATGATGCTGAGAGGCTGGAGATGAAACAATTAGCCCACAGTCCTAAAGCAGAGTATTTTATCAAGGAGATTTCTGACTTTCCTCTTGTGAGCGAACGACTGCTCTCAGACATTGTATCTTACAAAGGCACTGTCAGCACTGGTGTAGGTGAGTGAAAATCGTACTTACTTATCAGTTACATCAACAGTAATCAGATTTCATTTGAATTGTTAACCAACACAAATTTGCTTGATTGTGAACATTTCTAGGTTCAAGCTCCAGTATGGATCGAGATATTGTCTTTGTAATTGATGGATCTGATCATGTCAGGAGCAGATTCCCTGCTATACGGAAATTTGTTGCAAAAATTGTGAACAGCTTTGACCTGAACCAAGGGAAAGATAAAATCGCTGTTGTACAGTACAGCAACAATGTTGAACTCAATTTCAATCTAAACACTTACGATACAAAAGTTGATGTTCTTAAGCACATCACAAGCTTAAAACCAAAAGGTGGAAAAACTCGGTATATTGGAGCAGCACTGAAATTTGTGAGGGATAATGTCTTTGTTTCAAATGCTGGAGGTCAACAACAGGATGATGCCAAGCAGATACTTGTCATATTGGCTGGTGGAAGATCTAGAGATTCGCCACGTGGCCCAGCAAGTATGCTTAAGGCTGCAGGGGTTGACACATTTGCAATTGGATCTAATCTAGCTGAGATGCAAGTCATGTCCTCTGACCCAAATTATGCTTACTCCGTCCCTGACTTTGTAAATCTTACTCATATTCAACAAAGTTTGATTAATCATCTTTCTCAAATGGGGGTTGAGGAAATTAAAGCAGGTAAGAATTTAGATGATATAAATAAGTATTTAAATTAGTCACCTTTAGGTGTTAGCATATAATGATTGTAATTAACATCATACACATTATGTGTATTTACTTTGTGCATGATTCAGTACATACACAAGTGCACAGCTTTTTCTAATACGTGTTCAATTTGCCATTCTTACTGTGATCTCAGTTCACTTGTCCACATTAACAGAAGGACCAGAAGCATCAATATCCATACAGAGACCAATGCTGCCAAACGATTTTCTGAAAATTGAGCATTTCGTTCTACTATCCTTTGTCAAACCTAATTAAACACACAGCTGTTTTTGTAATGGAAAACTGTAAAAAAAACTGTTTGTGTGAATAATCTGAACTAATTAGGTGATCACATCTGTATGCTCTACAAGCTTATCTGAATGCTCTATTTTTTCATAGATATTAAGAGTGTGGATACAACTTTTTCGTGACTCTAATATCTATGTCTATATCTCAGAGAAAACATTTCTCCTTACCTGAGGCAGTATTTCATGTGCCACTACAATACACAAAAGTCTAAAAACAACAGACGAGTCAAATATTCCTCAACAGTTGAACAGCAATGCTACTAAAGCAAAATTTAGTTGCTATAACGCCGACAATTATTTTTAATAATAATATATAATATAATAAAAATAATAATATAAAGTTGAAGCTGCTGAGAAAATGAAAGAGGCGTAGGCTGCTGTGGACTACTGCGGACAGCCTACCTACTGCAGGAACACTGGTGATAGACAGAGCTGAAGCTAGAAGTGCTGGATGTCAACAGTCAGAGCCACTTTGGTATTCACCTATGAATTGGTTACTTTTGATGGGTCAAAATAATAATTTCTAACTTTATTTCAACGTGATCACATTTCTACTCATCACATTTTGCCACATGGGCAAAAGCCAAGCCTTTTCTGTAGTATTCTGAAGTTGATGGTTTGCGCGTGGTTAACATGAATAAACATTCGGTGTTAACATTGTTACACATGGTTAACCTTGTCAAACAGTTGTAGTTAGGTTACGGCAACAAAACCACTGAGTAAGGCTTAGAAAAAATATCATGGTTCGGCTTGAAATGAGTATGGTTGAAGCGTAACATGAGATACGGATGCAACATCATGTGACTCAATAGCACAGCATCACGTGACATATCTTCAGTAAAAACCAGTCAACTTTTGGTTTCACTTGGGACATGTAAATAAATCCTGATTAAAAGATTGTGTTTGTTTGACCAATTAACCGCCCCTACTGCCCTTGCATAAAATACTTCTTTCACTAAATAATTGTCAGTTGCTATGAGCATCTAATAGGAATGCCGAAGGGTTGACATTGAAAGTAGTTAAAAGCCTAGTGCGTCTCATACAGTAACTAAAAGGTGCCGTGTGCATCTGTAACAAAGACACTGCCAGTGCCCGAGTGTAGGTATTTGATGCACTGCAAGTAAGACCAGGCTATTTATTTCTAAAATAAAATTATGAACATGAAAAAAAAAGAAACAGTTGCTCTTCATTATTTATCACGGAAAGACTTAATTGAACCGTATCAAAGTGTATTTCACTAAGTTAAGGTCAGGAAGTGCCGCTTTGACAAAATAGTTGTGGCAGCATTAATAGAGTAAATATTACAAAACTGGATGTTAGCGTTCATCATCTGACTTTTGCATGGAAGATATATGACACATTGATCTAAATATGTCTCAAATTATATTTTCCCCAGTGAAGAGACAGCCAAAAGGAAGGGATGTTGTGTTCTTGTTGGATGGATCTGATGGTACTAGAACTGGATTCCCAGCAATGCAGGACTTTGTCCAAAGAGTAGTAGAGAGACTCAGTGTGGATAATAACACAGACCGTGTCTCAGTGGTTCAGTACAGCAGAGATCCAGCTGTCCAGT
>NW_022280080.1:2803955-2824950 GCF_004355925.1 Anarrhichthys ocellatus | reverse complement strand
ACTCTCTCAGTGTCTGAGTTCACTGACCTCCAGAATGTCCAAGAACAGCTCCTCTCTCTAATAAGCACAGTGCTACTGAGGGCCACGCCCGTGACTCCAACAGTAACTGGTGAGAAAGTGACTGAGTCTTAAAATATCAGTTTTCATCAGCAGTTTGTTAACATCCATTTTGCCACGTCTTTTCAGTCCTGGGAAAGGGATCCTTCCTTCATTATTATTTGTGTACTTTACACTTCACCCAGTCCTTTTGCACATACTGCTGCTGATGTTTTAGTATATTGTAATAATTTGTTTTTAATGTATTATTATCTGTCATTTTATAGAGAGAACTCGCCCAAATGTGTTTGGCTTAGAAAAAAGGACTTCCTTTTGGTCAAGTAAAGTTTACATTCAAAAAGTCTGTGCTCTTCATCAATGAATCTATACTTGATCTAAAGACATTCTTGAGTCTGAGTCTCAAACAAAGAAAACAATGAGTATTTTCACAAACTCACACAAGGATATCTTTGGTGGCATTCTTTCCTTTCTCTTCTTTTCTTCTTATCTTATTTATATTCATAATGTTCTTTTTAATCATATTCCTATTCTCCCTTTTAGATTTTTTTATATTGGTACTCACATCCACCATTTGTGTCAATCTCTTAGTAAAATTATTTTCTATCGAGAAAAGAACAATTTTAATATTATTTAAATTTCTCGTCACATTATCAAGAAGCCTGTACTTCCACATTTAAGCAGTTCTTTGAAATGACCATCCAAAATTCTTTTCATTTCTATTTGCTAATTTTGTTTTTAATTGATGCACAATGGGATATAGACAAGATAAATAATGTTTCCTTGCACTGATAATAGGGACTGAAGTCCAGAAAAGTAACAACACAAAGTTCTTCCCCTATTCAAATTAAAGGAACATTATAATGTTTACAAGTGTTAATTTATACGAGAAAAATATTGTGTTTTTTTTGTCATGGATTAGAAAGTTTTCATTCAGCAGAAATTTTCCCTTGTCATGGTAAATGAAAAATATACAACAGCAGAAAATAGCAAGTATAATGCTGATACAATACAATAAAAATAAAGTAAAGCATTTAAGATCTGGGACCTCCATATACTTTTGGAGCCAGTTTAGACTATGGAGATGGTTGTTGTTTACGAAGAATTAGCTCTAGCTCATAGATACAGAAGATGGAATACCTGATATAATAGATCTTGCATTAACATAAGATCATTCTTAATGCACACAAGCAGCTATTGCAAAGTAGGTAAAATGTAAGTTTTGTATTGATGTTATCATCAGTTCCTGCTAAGATCACAGCAGCAGCATATTGTACTTGCTGAGTCCTTCAGCTTATAACTACAGCACTTACATTTTGAGTGGGTTCACAAGTTTTAGAATTTGTTAGTGTGAGAAAATTGATCTGGCTACCTGCTGGCTGGCTCAGACTTCTCTGTGTAAATGATTTATAGTATACAGTGACAAAAATTGAAGTTGTGAGATGTAGGCTGGATGTGACAAGCTTATTCTGCCATCCGTTACATTCTCTATGTCTCATTGCTATTTTCAACTAATTTAACTTTCATTCATTTTTATCCAAATTTCATGCCGTAAGAAGACATTCTTTCCCACAGTCTACAAGGTCCTCATTTAATGAGGAAGAGAAAGAGAAAGAGAAAAAGTTTGGAGAAAATATAAATGGCCTCCTGAATATGCATCAGATTACCACAAATTGTTTGGGAACAAATTATGGGCTAAACTTTTCACTATGTTAACAAGTCAAGAAGGAGTCCAACAATCTGTTAAGAGGCTATCAAACATGGGTGTATAATTGCTGCTGTAATATTCTATCAACCTTTTCTTCCATATTTTGATCATTTCTCAATTAGGTTATAACAATATTACCTTTTCTGTCTTTCAGCTGCGATGCAAGGCCCCCGGAAGGATGTTGTTTTCCTTGTTGATGGATCTGATGGTGTTGGACGGGAATTTCCTATCATCCAGGACTTTATCCGCAAGGTTGTAGAGAGTCTCAATGTGGGCGAGAATAAGATACAGATTGGTGTCGTCCAGTATGGTGACTTTGCTCAAGCTGACATGTTTCTGAACACACATACAACTAAAGAAGGTGTTTTGCAAGCCGTCAGGGGAATGAGGCAGCGAGGAGGAAGACAACGTAACCTGGGTCAGGCCTTGCAGTTCGTCAGTCAGGATGTTCTGACAGCGACACGCGGTAGCAGGAAGCAAGAGGGTGTACCGCAGTTTGTAATTGTCGTCTCCAGTGGATCTTCAACAGATGACATCAGTAGTGCAGCATCTTCCCTCAAACAATCTAGAGTTCTTCCCTTCAGCATCGGGACCAGGGATGTTAACCCTAGAGAGCTTCAGGTGGTGTCATACGTGCCTAACTTTGCCTTCACTATCGATGACCTTCCTGGCCTGTACACAGTCCAAGAAAACTTAATCACCACTCTCACCGAGCTGTCAGATGATGACATCACCAGGATGCGTCCAGTATTCCCAACCATTGATGGTAATTTTACTCAATTAAATTGTTTAAATTCAGATTTTCAGTTTAAATTCATTTTCACACACCCCACCCTACATACCTTACTACAGTATATGTTGGTCTTGTTGTGACTTACTCTGAAACAATATTTGACTCTTTCAGTCATACTGCATGTTCTCTATATATAATAGAAACTCTGAAGTTAATAATCACAAATTATTGCTGTGCTTGCATTCTTTTTGAGCAGTAATCACAGCAGCACCCACAGGAGGAGAAAAGAGGGACGTTGTATTTCTGATAGATGGCACCACAGCGGTGCGTAGTGAGTTCCCTTCCATCCGTGAAATGATAAGAAGAGTTGTGGAGAAGCTGGATGTAGGATTGGATAAGGTCCGAATTTCAGTGGTACAGTACAGTGATGCACCGAAGCTAGAATTTCTTCTGAATGAATTCTCCACCAAAGATGAGGTACGCCAGGCTGTGACGAAACTTCGAAGCAAAGGTGGGGACCGTCTAAACACAGGTCGTGCTCTTGAGTGGGTCTATAGAAACATCTACCAGAGGTCAGCGGGAAGCCGCATTGAGGATGGTGTGCCCCAGTTCCTCATTCTAGTTACAGGTGGCAAGTCTACAGATGATGTATCCGCTGCAGCTGAACAACTTAAGAGAAACCAGGTTGCACCTCTTGCCATTGGTTCAAGAAATGCCGACCCTGATGAACTGAGACAGATTTCCCTGAAGCCTGAACTGGTATATACAGTTGACAGTTTCCAGCAGCTTCCAAGAGTGGAGTCGCAGCTCATTGATTCAGTCCAAACAATATCCACCGATGACATCATTAGGAGTTATGTTCGTCCGTCAGTGGACTTAGGTAAGAAATACTTTTGTATGTATTCAGTTAAAGTTAACTTCAACATGTAAATGTTCAAAACAGTAACTGAAATATGCATTATTTGTTTTACATTGCTCATATAATTAAAAAAGAGTTATAGTGGTAGAGGTTTTTTTTTAAATGCATAATTCCTTTTCTAATAAATTTCAAAATAAACTATACCTCCCTTTCTCTTTTTTGTGCTTATTTTGCAGACAATTTAAATCTTGGGAGAAAGGACATCATTTTCCTTATTGATGGCTCAGACACTACAGGTTCTGAAGGCATTGTGCATATCCGTGACTTCATCCTCAACATTGTCCAACAACTCGACGTGCAGCCTGATCAAGTGCGTGTTGGGATTGTCCAGTATGCAGATAGAGTTAAAACAGAGTTCTCACTCAACACTCACAACAACAAGCCAGCTGTTGTCTCTGCCACCAAAAGACTTCGTCAGATTGGTGGCCGGTCTTCAAATCTGGCTGATGCCATTGAGTATGTTATACAGAGGGAGTTAAAACCTGCTGCAGGAGTTCGTCAAGAGGCCTCCCAGCATCTTGTGGTTCTCACAGGTGGACGTTCCCCCCAAGATGTTTCCATCTATGGACCTCTGCTTAAGGGTGCCCGAGTCAACTGCATTGGTGTTGGAGCTGGTAATGCCGACACAAGGCAGCTAACCCAAATAGCCACCACCTCAGCTGATGTCTTCCAGGTTGCTGACTTCCCTGGCTTGCCAGCAATCAAGCCAGGGGTTATTGACAGGTTGAGTGGGACCATTACAGAGGAACCACCCACAGGTTTGTAAAAAACGTTTATACATATAACAGATACTTAGATAACACAGTTTACCTAAATATGGTCTAATAATGCTAAAATATATTGAATACATTTTTCTCAAGTTCTTCTTTTGTTTTCACCCTGTCCTCATCAATATCTTATCTTCCTTCTCATAGCATCCGGCCTGCCTCCACCCAAAAAAGCTGATATAGTGTTTTTGGTAGATGGCTCCATTAACTTAGGCAGGGAACACTTCAATGAAGTGATGTTGTTTATTAACAACCTAATTGATCTGTTCTTCAACGAGAGAGACAACCTGCGGATCGGCCTGGCACATTATGCCACAGATGTGACTGATGTCTTCTATCTCAATACATACCAGAACAGGCAGGACATTTTAAGTGCCATTGTCCGAGCAGAGTACAAAGGTGGACGTAGAATCAACACTGGTGCAGCCATTCGCCACGTTCAAGATGTTCACTTTACCAAAGAAAAAGGCAGCAGGACGGATGAGGGCACTCCTCAGATCCTAATGGTTCTCACTGGAGGACGCTCAGCTGATGATGGCAAATCAGCAGCCCTTGGTCTGAAGAAAAAAGGTGTAAGAGTATTTGCTGTAGGAGTGGGCGACATTGAGAATGAGTTAGAAGACTTAGCAAGTGAGTCTTCCACTGTGGCTAGAGCACGCACCTTTCTGGAACTCTCAGAGCTCAATGAGCAAATCCTGGAGACTTTGGATGATGAAGTGAAAGGGAGTCTGTGTGTTGGTGTGCAGGAACCTTCTAAAAGTAAGAGACATGGCATTACTGTTTACTTGCAAATGGACCTTGTACACATTTAATTTGCAACTTGTAATTACATTTCAGTTTCCCCATGTTTTCTGTGGTTCACACAAAAATGCCATGATTTGTTTTACAGCCTGCAGCATAGAGGTGTTGGTGGGCTTTGATGTTTCTGCCCAGGACATCTTCAGTGCTCAGACCAACCTCCGGATGAAGGTTGATGCCATTCTGAAAAGAATTTCCAAAATGGCAGCTATCAGTTGCTCATCTGGGCAGATTCCCTCTGTGCAAGTGGGCATGCTGGCCCTAGACTCAGCCTCTGAGCCCATCCAGCTGGACTTCACAGACAAGGCTGATACGCTCTTTGAGGAGTTCAAAGCCCTACAGAGTCGTGGCCCCTTTGTCCTCAATGGCAAGACCATCTCAGCTTACACCAATAGGTTCAAAACCAGACAGGACGACGTTGTCAAGGTTGGTTACGTAATCCGTTTAATTTAGAAATGTCCCAAGCCAAAATGACATTGCAAAAAAAACATAATATTTCTAATATCCAACCTTAACTATCTCTTTCTCATTAGCAAAGGGCAGTGTACAAAACATCCAAGTAGCAGTATTCATTTTTAGCCAGCACTGGCTGTTGCTATTGTCGATGGCTGGTCATATCAGCTGCTAATTAACATTAATTCTGTGAGTAACATGATGGCTGGCCAAAGTGAAACTTGCCCATTCTCTGCTGAAATTATTCTCTGTAAGGCTGTCTCTGTACTTGTCAAAGATAATTTGTTGTTACAGAGTGGAGGTTCTTCTTTCACACTGTACAATCAGAGCAGACTGAGTGTTTCTTTGGTTCCAACAACAGAGTAATATTTCTCCTCTTTAGCGGATTGTGTCAAGTCAGTTCGTATTCCCCGAGTTACTCTTCATTCATATCATATCAATTTAAGATAATCAATTTAATAGTTTTGAACGAGAACCTTTAGTATTTAGATAAATTTGCTCATGAAAAATACGTTGATCCAACTTTAGAAATCCACAGCTGTTATTTCTAATTGTCAGATAAATATTTAATCGACATTTAGATGCATAAAAGTGTAGGTTTGAATCTGTATCCGCACATACCTAATATTAAAGTGCTTGGATCGGGATCATGACCAGAAAAACAGGAACTGAAATGTGTTTTTCCCCTTAAGGTTATCGTTCATCTTACTGATGGTATTGACAGCCCATTCGATGAATTGAAAAAGCGAGTTGACGAGCTTCATTTGTCAGGTAAAAAGATGATATCGTACAAATGGCCCTTCATGGCTATTTATCCTTAAACCTCTGGGAAATTATAACAATATTATATTCAGAAGTAATTCATTTTCCTGAATATCTGTAAAACAGGAGTGAACAGTTTCATCCTGGTCGGGCTGGAGCGGGTGCCCAACTTTGAGGAAGCTTTGCTGCTGGAATTTGGTCGGGGATTCAGGTACACCAGACCTTTACGACTCAATATCATGGACTTGGACTATGAGCTAATGGAAGAACTGGTGAGTACTAATCAGTGAGACGAAAGACTTTCATGAGCTTTTATTTTCCTCTTGAATCACTCAATATTTGTTTTATTTTGCTGCGCAGGACAATATTGCAGAGAGGGAGTGCTGTGCAGTGCCATGCAAATGCAGTGGCACCAGAGGAGACCGAGGAGCAGTTGGACTCTCAGCAACTAAGGTAGTCAATGTCAAAAAGAATAGAAAATATATATTTTTTGAGATCTTGCCTTTAATTATGCCGGACAATAATTGTTTATCAGAGGCTAATACTTTATTGTTTTGTCTTTCAGGGTGCTCCAGGATCTCCAGGAAGCCAAGGACATCCTGGAGATGAGGGTGGACCTGTAAGTTTGAAGATCTTTCTTACATATGTAATAACAGTCTGACATTTTTTCCATGAGAACCTTTCAGACACCTGCTGTAAACTGTCATGATCTATAACTGCTGTTTAATCATATTTTCTGGTTTCAAGATGTACTTTCAATGTTTTTTTCCCCCCCATCACTTTATGTTCCTTCATATTGCATCCCTCCTATATTTTGTCACAGTATTTCATTGTCTTTTTTATTGTCCTGTAATGACAGGGAGAGAGAGGTCCTCCTGGTGTGAATGGAACTCAGGGTTTCCAGGGATGTCCTGGACAAAGAGGTGTAAAGGTAAAGGCTTTGATATGAACTGTAACGTTCAACTCATTTTATTTTTTTGATTTATTTAATACAGTGGTGTGACACTATCTTTTTCTTTTGTTCAGGGTTCTCGTGGGTACTCAGGAGAAAAGGTGAGTATTTTTTCTTACTTTCTTCAAAGTCTCCATTATTAGATCAAATAAAAAAGGCTACTGATTAACCAACGGCTAATCCCTGTGTTGCAGGGAGACTTTGGAGAAATTGGGCTTGATGGAATCAATGGAGAAGACGTAAGTTCTCTGTTGTATTAGATTTTAAGTCCATTTCTTTAATATGTAATAAATCAAACAGAATCATATATGGTTGCTTCTCGTCTTAAGCTGTGTGGCACCAATGAGTTCATGTGGCAAACACATGTGAGTGTGAACTGGTGGAACATGATTGTGGGGTTTAATTGGCATCTGCTGTATGTTTTCAGGGTAAAAGTGGAGTGGCTGGACCCTCGGGAGAGAGCGGAAACCCTGGCTGGAGAGTGAGTGACTAGATGCAATTTTAGCTTTAGAAAAGCTTTTGTTCTTTAAAAATCTCAAATGGTTAGTGCTGATAAATGCTCACTAAGCATATTTACTGCTTTTAGGGTCCCAAAGGTACCAAAGGACAAGGAGGAGACAGAGGAGAAATGGGAATCAGAGGAGACCCTGTGAGTATTATGGAAACTGGGTATAGTGCCATTTACATTGTCATGTCTGAATCAATCAAACAACGTATTGTGTTAAACAATAAAAACATTATTATTGAACTGATTTGGGCAGATTATTGAGGAATGTTATGTGCATTACTCGATTGTTTGTAAATGTGTTTGCATGCACACACAGTACATGAACATAGAGTCAAAATGACTAATAACCTGTTAAGAATTTCCAGACCAGCTTGGATTGAGTCATGAAGTTATATTCATCCATTCCTTATTGGCCACTATCTTTATGCCGTTGAGCTGGGCTCCCAACAGTGGCCAGCAGTAACAGATTGTGGTGTCTGATAATTTAGTATGTGCATCCCTCCCTCAGCATGCCATTGTTGTCCCAGGTAGTTTGTAGACATAGGAACACGTTCTTGGTCTGTGTTTTAGAGTGTTTGAATGTAGTTGAAAATTGAAAAAGGAATATCTGTCTAATAGGGTACAAGTGGAAAAGATAACGACCGCGAAGGACCTAAAGGAGACCCCGGTGATGCTGGTCCAGCGGTAATGTCCCTCTTCACACATTGTATTGTTATAGAAAAACAATCCTGCCAATGCATTTTTCAACATGACATGGTTGGTTGTGTTTGTATGCGTTTGTTTTATTGTGATATCTGCTCTGACATGACAGGGAGAGTCTGGTGAGGATGGACAGAAGGGAGGCCCCGGTGAACTCGGAAGAGGGGTAAACAATCTTACCACATCTTCATTGTCTTTGCTAAATACTGACTTGCCACTGTTTTTTGTTAATCAAGATTTCTGCTCCCACTTCATTAGGGAGCTGGTGGCAGAAGAGGCCCGCCTGGAAAGGCTGTAAGTCCCTTTTTGGTGATAACATACATTGTTTAATTCGTATTGCAGTAACTCTTGTAATGGTAATAACATTTTGCTGCGCTCATGACTTTTAAGGGTAATCCCGGAAAGCCAGGAGCTGATGGTGTTCAGGGAGAAGCTGGTATAGGAGGATCAAGAGTAAGTTTGTCATTCTTTTCACGGCAATTGGCAGATTATTCAATCTACAAATGCACTTGCCAAAGCATGTTTTATGTTGGTTGTTGTCATTACCATTAATACTTTTCATGGCAGCATCAGCAATATAACAAATAGTTTTGACTGGACTTTGACTGATGTTTATATCTAGAGATGTGTGTTCATTTTTTACTTGAGGGTTGGAAGTCCAACTCTGATATGCAAGAAACTGGTGCATCATCGATGTTTGGTTTGTCGTTTTTAAGGGTCCACAGGGACCAAACGGTGCACCAGGACCCAGAGGAGAAGATGGAAACCCTGGACCCAGAGTGAGTGTACCTGTTTATTTTATTAAAGAAAATATTTTGCTATGTCAAGTCATATATATTTATGGCTCACATTTACAACCAGCATCAGTTTTAAATGGTAAAATGCCTAATAGAGCACGCAGAGCAGACATATTAAAATATAATTTCACAAATAAGCAATAACTTGTGTCTACCACACTTCGGAACTGCAATGGGACACTCTCTGAACTGACTGAAAATCATGTGACTAACATCCTAATGTTTTGTTTCCTAGGGTCCCGGAGGTAGTCCAGGTCTCGGTGGAGATAAGGGTAGAAGAGGAGCTCTTAGTCGCAAGGTATTGAGTGGGAAAATGATCTGGCGTGACTTATGTTCTTCCATAACAGACTTGTTATATTAATAAACACACTGGCCTAATCCTAGCTCTCTCACAATACTAGACACACATGTGTAGTCTATTTGAGCAAACAAATGAGGATAAGAAAACATGAAGGCTGTGCTTTGGATCTACTGCATGAAAAGCATAGTTGCTTAATTAAATCAATAGAAAGTGCCCTAAAGAAATATCTCACTCTTTATTTGATGACTTGACATTCTCTTTTTATTTATCTTTCAGTCTCTGTCTCATTCTCTGTATCTGGTTATCTCTTTGCCTTTGCAGGGTGAACCAGGAGAGCCAGGACCCAAGGGTGTTATTGGACCTCTTGGTCCCCGTGGAGAGTCTGTAAGAATGAAACCACATATACTTTGCATGTACCATAAAGTAAAACTGGTGAAAAGGAGCAAAATAAGAAATTTCCATCCTCAAAAGATATCAGACTCACATGGTTGGTAGTGTTGCTTATGGAACCAATGGTCTATATTTTAAATACAGTAGATGGTTAGATAATCATCAAATTTGTGATTTAAAGCCGCTGTGACTTTTATATCTGAAAGTGTATGCATTGTGTTTTTAATTAAGGAATTTGGGTTTTTGCTGAGAAGGATTTCATTCCTTGTCTTGAATGTACCATAACATTACATATTATAACGTAACAATGCTGCTCTGTTAGGATAAAGGGGAGAGGAGGGGGGTCCTTTTAACTACCAAGCATGTATGCAGTTGATTTCAGTGCACTTTACAAAGAGAACCAATTGTTTTTGCATGTTTTTGTTCTTGTTTGCTCTCTAGGGTGAAGATGGTAGAGATGGGTTTGGCATCGGAGGGCCTCCAGGAAGAAAGGCAAGTGAATTCTGACCTCTAGTAGCGCGCATGGTAATCAGAAGATGTGTCTTCAGTTTGATTTACGTTAACCTTAAAATTTGATTTAGTCTCAAATATCCAGGGATATTTTAGAAATTGAATGAAGAGAATGTTAAAATCACAAACAGAAGTAAAAAGAATGATGATAAGAGGGAGTTGTATAGCTGATAGACCAACTCCAATTGTCGATTAAGACGTATAAAGTCTTTACCTATACACGCCTACAGTACATTCCTTCTGTGGGGCTGAACAGCACAAAATAATTCCATGGCTCTGGCCCATGTAAAGATGCCATTCTCAGTGAACCACTATTACAAATGTCAAGATAAATGCAGTTATACACTTATTCAATGGGACAATAATGACACAAATAATACTGTTTAATGAATGCCATGTATTATAATAGTGTTAATGCATTTTCCTCTTCAGGGTGATGTGGGCTTCCCAGGATTCCAAGGACCAAAGGTAATAGAACATTTTGACACCGGAAGTGAACTTTCATCAGAAGTCTGAAATTATAGTACATTCCGGTTATTTGCATTCTCTGTCCTTCCATCATTTCAGGGAGCAGGTGGCGACTCCGGCACCAAGGGCGGACCTGGACGCAGAGGGAATCCTGGACAGAGGGTACGTTTTCAGACCCTCCTTAGATTTGGCCAAAATGAGCATATAATGTAAATGTAACACACCTTTAGGGTATCACTTGGCAAAATCCTCCAACACTAAGCCTCACTGGACACATATGTTTTGTGTGATACGGTAGAGGACTGGTTTGGAAGTTTTGTTTCAGATTTTTAGTGTGTGGTCTACAAGCATAAATATTTTGAAGTCAAGCTCCTTTTTGAACTAAAGTGAATTATTTTTCTCTTTTTTCTTTACAGGGTGTCTCAGGGAATATTGGCACACCCGGACAGAATGGAGAGTTTGGATATCCTGGGCCATATGTAAGCAACATAAAATTCTACCCTTCGCTTATAAGCTGAGTAAACTCAGATGACACGCCACCGATGCAGAATATTTGTAGTTTTGATTTACAATATACACTATCTATAGTGGTCTGCTTTAGATTGAGTTTTCTCATGGAGTCTCATCACTCAAACTCATGATGTGGGTGGCCTGATGGTTAGGCTGCCCTGAGCAGCAAGAACGCTGGTCGATTCCCGGCTGGCCAGATCAATAGCTGGATGTCATTCCTCTACTCTCCCACCCCACATTTCCTGTCTCTCTCCACACTGTCAAATAAAAGTACAAAATACCCCAAAAAAGAGACTTATAACACACTGTTTATACTACACAATGTAATTTTGTTAAGTTCTTAGTGTTATTTCTCTGAAATAATGGTGTTGTGTAAACAAGTATAAAAAAGAAATAGATTTTTATTCTCGTGAAGTCCAGCTGTTCCAACACAACTGATTTTGTCCCCATAGGGTCAGAAAGGACCGAGAGGACCAGGAGTTGTGGTATGTGCTTGTATATGAAATTGTTTTAAATTGTATTGAATGATCAGAGCAAAAGTCATCGCTGGTGCCTGTGATCAAAATCTTTCAACATTTTTCTCCAAATGTCTGCTTGTCCTCAGCAATGTGACCTCGTTAAGAAGATCAGAGAAAACTGTCGTAAGTATAATAATAAGTATGACAACAAGTACCAATAATGCTGTTCCGCGACAACAAAAATAAGCAATGATAATCATGTGTTGTGTACAGTAACACAATAATGTCTCACCGTGTTTTCCTCCTTTCTTTCTACCAGCTTGCTGTTATGGTAAGTGCAAAAAATCGTATTATTCAGATAATAACAGATGATTTTGTACTGTACGCACTACTCTACAGAGAACAAAATGCTCTATGTGTACACCATTAGGTCAGCAGGAATGCCCGCTCTACCCCACTGAGCTGGCCTTTGCCCTGGATGCCTCTGAAGGTGTCGGTCGCCCGGCCTTCAACAATATGCGTGACACAGTGCTGCGCCTAGTCCGAGACATCACCATCTCCGAGAGTAACTGTCCAAGAGGAGCCCGTGTTGCTTTAACCCTGTACAACAACGAAGTGACCACTGAAGTTCGGTTCGCTGATGCAATGAAGAAACGTGCCCTGCTGCAGCGCATCGAGGGCCTGCAGACCCTGCAAACCCGCAAGCAGCGCAGCTTGGAGACGGCCATGAGCTTTGTGGCCCAGAACACCTTTAAGAGAGTGCGCAGCGGCTTTCTCATGAGGAAGGTGGCCATCTTCCTTGTCGGCGGAACAGTCGGTCAGGCACGAGCAGTTACCAATGCAGCTCTTCGCCTCCATGACGCTGGAATCGCCACTCTGTTCCTGGTCCCTCGCGAGGACAGAGCTCTCAGCAGAGCACTGCAGGTAAACCCACAAACCTATAACTCATAGGGGAACTTTGAAGTACATCTGTTTGTAAGGCATATGCACAGTGTCTGTTTCCAGAGAAGAAAATGACAGTGTGTATTGTATTTAAATATTTTTCATGTACCAGGTCAACAACACAGCACTGGCTCAAGTGATTGTCCTTCCCAACGCTGGAAGTGCACAGTACAACTCAGTCATTCAGAAGGTGATGAACTGCCATGTCTGCCTAGGTAAGAGTTCTATGTTTATGCACTAATAATATCACCACAGTTATGTCTTATTGTTTTTATTAATATTATCATTATTATAATGTACAATTTCTTTCACATTTTCACTGAAAAATACCCTTTTTTAAAGATTGTCTTGATCAGATTTTAAACCAGATGTGTTGTTTCACACAAGCAATAGTTGTTTTATTATTATTAGTTGCATTATTCGTTATTTTATCCCATGTAAATATTAAAAACACAGTAAACACAGATACAATGCTGAAAGGTTATCTCCAATCATAGTATATTTTAACCTTGTGGGACATCCCAGGGTACTACACTCGCTTAAACAGAATCCCAATATATTTTTTTAATAGTTAGAAATGCATTACCTTCTTGTAGCAATGACAGTAAGAATGCATTATGTGTTTTCCTTTTTCAGACATCTGCTCTCCGGACCGAATGTGTGACTATGTTCCCCCATTGGCCAGTCGAGATCGGAGGTCTTCCACCACAGACGTGGACATCGACATGGCTTTCGTCATCGACAGCTCTGAGTCTACCTACCCAACAGTCTTTACCGAGATTAAGCGTTACATCGCGCACATAGTGGAGCATCTCCAAGTGTCGTCAAATCCCACATCATCCGTTAACCACGCCAGGGTGTCCGTGATCCAGCAAGCACCTTACGGGTTCATCCACAACAAAACTGGCTCCCCCATCCATGTGGATATTGGTTTGACCGAGCACCACTCAGCTCAGGACTTTGTCAAATTTCTGCTGGAGAAGACACCGCAGTTAGAGGGTGGCCGGGCACTGGCAGCGGCTATCGAATCGACAGTGGAGCAGGTGTTTGAGAAGGCGCCTCTCCACCGTGACAGGAAAGTGCTGATGCTCTTTGTGACAGGGAGTGTGGAAAAAGAAGAGGAGCAGCTGGTGCATGTTGCCACTGAGATCAAGTGCAGAGGCTACTTCCTGGTCATCGTGGGTGTGGGTCAGAAATTGAGTGCTGGAGACGCCCGTGTCTTGTCACGCATGGCCAGTGAGCCGTCAGATGTCTTCTTCAAGCGGCTGGACAGCGTCTCACACTTTTACGACAAACACATCCAGACCTTCGGCCAGCTTTTGCCAAAGTATATCAGCAGTAAGTCCAAGCTGGATACCTTTCAATCAATCGGTTGGATTGCCTTTTTGCAAACACTTTTATACTTACTAGTTTAGGCTTGATGCCAGTTATTGCATTAGCTAAACCTGACATCCTGTGTTCTATGTTATTTTTCTTTTCAGTTGAAAATGCTTTCTACATGTCTCCTGAAGTCTCCAAAAACTGCAAGTGGTTCCAGAGTGACCAACCACTTAAAAACCCCTTTACATCATCACAACAACAGGAGTAAGTTATTATTAATATTTTAAGCCAAGTCACTGGTTTCTGTAAATTTGTTGGAAACATTGATGGTTTAATTTGCTATTTATTGGTACATTTATAGGAAACATCAGAAACATCATGAAAACCACCAAGCAGTTCATCAAAGAAAGCACAAAGGTAAGTGCAGATGTACTAAAGTAGGATGTGGACGGGTTGTTACTGTTTTTCTTCAATGTGAGTCATGCATAGCTAAATGCTAACTGTGTTGAAAAATCACCTCTAAAATCAGGACTCGACACGAAAAATTACATTATCGTAGTCACACTGATATTTATCCACAACAGCTACTATCCAACTGTTGTTTTCTGCAAAGTGTCAACAAGTGAATTTACTGTGCATCGTCCTAACATGACACTGCTTTACCCCCCCCCCCCAGATGCAGATGAGCTGCACGTCTCTAACGTCACATCCAGCAGCTTGCAATTGCGTTGGACCAGCCCAGACCTCAAGCTCTTCGTCTACTTTGAGGTTGTGGTGACGCGGTTGCATGACCACGCTCTGGTGCTGAAGACCAACGTGTCGGGCACAGAGCTTTCCGTGGACAACTTAGAGAGTGCCCAAACATACCATGCTGTGGTCACCGCCCACACTGCAGAGGGTCAAACTGTCTCCACCCGCAAAGGCATCATGACTACCAGTAAGTCCATAAACGCATCTACAAAAGTGTGTATTTTCTCTCTTCTTTGAAAACACCGTGATCCTTTTTTTACTCCTTTACTGCGTTCTATTTTGTTTGTTTGTTTTGGGGGGGGGGGGGGTTGGGGGGTTAGATGCAAATACATAAACAAAAGCTAAGTGAAGCTAAAACTGTTCCATGACTGATGGTTTCACTGATGGTTTCACAGAAGCAGCAGATCACAAGCCAGAGCATAAGCCAGCCAACCACAGCCCCAGGACTGTAAATACCAAACCGCTGGACAAACCACAAACTGGTGAGTGATCGCTCATACATATGCGTGCGTGTTGGAGTGTACATAATGTTTTTTTTTCTTCTGCTCTGACCTTTATTCTGTAATTTTTAACCTGCATAACTTGTTATTTAGCAGTCTTTGAACTTTCAGCACAAATCCATTCAATATTTACCTGATGCAGGTGTGTTTGTATTTGGCAATGTTTCCTAGGCAGAGTGTCAGTCATATAAATAATCCCTGATGCTTTAACTGAAAGAACATAAATGCAAAAAAGTGAGATGCTGTAATGCAGCAATATTTCAACTCAAACACTCCACAAGGGGCGTTTTAATTAACTCCCTGGTAGGCCTACATGCCAAGATATCGTGTGAGTCATTCAAGAAAACGTGCCAAATCTACTGCTCAAATTCACAGGGTCTTGGTTTGATTTAATCTTTCTCTTAAAATGTTGGGACGAACAAAAGGGTCGAGGTTGCACTCTCCGCGTCACTTTGGAGAAAAATGCCTCTTGTTAGTGGGGAAAATAGAAGCAATGAAGAAGATTTACAGAGTGTGTGTATATTTTAGGAGTGAAGCCTTACAGCTGCTGTTTCTTAGAAGACAGTACACTTGAGGCATAACTGGGATATGAGAACATATACAGGCCGAAAATCACCTTCCCGAGTATCATTAATTTGTGATTATAAGGGCGGCAATGCTGTCTTCATTTTTAAAAAGTTGTCAGGGAGTGCTCCACTTTGATAACCCAGTGTGAGCTGCTTTCATTTGCACCCTGCAGTTCACACAATACTGTCCCAGAAAGGAATTAACAGACAATTCAGCTGATGGATTGTTTTTATCATAAATAGCTGTGATGACATATTTCTGGGTCGATTTCTGGGATTGGTCACATGCATGGACAATACAGCCATGTAGATCTTATAACTGAAATGAACTAACATAACAGTAGCTGTAGTTATAACTAACTTTCTAATTCACCAATGAAAACCTACACTCCAACCTCTTTCTTTCTACTGACTGCCTCATTTCTGAACGTCCAAACTCCTAATAACGCCAGTAGCCTAATCCCTCTGAAGGATGTTGTGCCATTTTGAATGCTGTTCTCTTTGCATTATGAGAATGAACTATTTCAGCTCTAAGACTCGTTTAACTCCATTAGACCTGTTTCAGTAGCAGCTGTATGCCTCATATAGTTGTTCATTTAATCTTAACACAAACTCATCTTCTCTCTCTCTGTCTGTCGTCCATCACTGCTGTTGTTCTTTTTCTTTTTGCATGTTCTAGTCAATGAATTTGCAGACCCATGCTCACTTGACTATGACCCTGGAATGCCGTGCAAAGACTATCAGGCTAAGTGGTTCTTTGACAGAATGAACGAGATCTGTACCCGGTTCTGGTATGGAGGTTGTGGAGGCAATGACAATAGGTTCGACACTGAGGCCCTCTGCTTGAAAAACTGCACGAGGTCAGGTAAGTTGTCATCAGTGCCAGGCCCTCTGAGGGGAATGTGACGCCGCCTGGTGTGATGGCGTGATATAACGCAGCATAGTATGAAATTGAAGTCCAGATTCAAAACCTACAAAGACTGTTCGCTAAAAGAAAAAAGAAAAACAAAGGAGGAAAGAATAAACTGTAAAATTTGCCAAACTCATCAGTTCTTCCGCATTCTCGAAACCTTTTCTCTTGTAAAAGTGAAGCATACTGTTTTAACAATGGAAACCTCAAAGCAAGCCACTACCTAGCTTGTTAAGGCGTGTTTTTCTACAGTAAGCTGTTTAACCATCCAACAATTATGTAAGACAAAAATAGCATTTCAATTTTCAATTTATTTATATCGACTATAACTGTCTGTACTCGTAAGTACACAAACAGTTCTGTTCCTTTGTTTCCGTGCCTCCCACATGGCTCACCAGTTGGTGCGGATGCTCACACGTCTTTTAGCACGTTATCATGTCTGTAGCTAACACATGCATATTTAAGACTCTTTGTGTGTTTTCAACCGACTTACAAAGCTGCAGCTTTGGCATTAGCTTCTGCTGGCTAGCTATAGTTGATCAAATCTACTAGCAACAGTTGGCCTTTCAAGCGAAACAAATCCATGTGTGTTGGCTAAATTGAGACACGTGCTTTGTTTGCTTTTGCGCAAAATCAAAGACCCATTGTTTCAAAAATGACTGCACATTTCCAACATTAAATGATTAAGGGAGCAAGGCTTAGCATGTAAGATTAAGGAATTTTACTCCTTAATTTTCCTAAAAATCTTCACTTATCACATCAGGTATTGGGAAAATGTGGATTGCGTCTTCATACTGAAGTAGAAGTATGCTGGGAAATTAAAGTAGGAAAAGAAAAGCAAACTACCGATGCATAATCCGTGCATAAATCGGTGCATAATTCGTTACAGATGAGGATTACATCTGAGTAATCTTTGGTCATTTAAATCCACATTGCAGTGTGTTGAAAATCCTCTTGATAGTTTTCCTGCTGGTGAAAAGTCTGTTTCTTAATTAAACCACATTTATGCTTTCATGTTTCCAGTGCCAGAGCCTCAGCCAAAGGTGCAGCAGGTTGAACAGGTGGAGATCCTCCCGGCTCCTGGTGAGATCTCATCTACACTCATTGAATAACATGACTAGCTTTCTGTCGGCCAAGAGTATTATATGACTGTTCCTTCCCCGTTTTGAAGGCATAACTGACTTTGATTCACAAACTGTGCTCAATTCACTAAACAATAAATCCTTTGTATGCAACTGGAAACCCACCAACTTCCTCCACTGACCGTCAGAGGGTCTAAATGACTGACAGAACAATCGCAAAGCCAAGCCTTAAAACTGAGAAGGTTATGCTTTTGTCACAGGAGTGCGCTAGAGAAAATAAATGGAAAGCCTTCTTCGCTGTTTTTTTTTGGCAGCAGTCCTCATTCAGAGCTGTTTCAAGTTCTTGGTACTGCTTAAGTGTTGGAGTTAATTGGCACAAGATAATGACAGTAATACAAAGTTGATTCCAATATCGATTTCCATTCCACAACACAAACAGCTCACTGGCAAAATGCTGCCATCATCTCTTCATTACAAGTTATTACGTATAATGGTAATAGTATATTTACCGCTGATTGCACCACATAGTGTTGTTTATATTTAAAGGAATACTTCACCCATAACGTGACCATTTGCCATTACTCAGCCTGTGTTACCTGAAGGTCATATTACCTGAAGGTCATAAAGAAAACATAGCTTTTCTGGCAAGCCTTCACGGGGAAAAGAATAAATCCTTAAGGAATTGAAATATATGGGGTCCAGCTTTAACAATTCAGTTTTTAACAATTCAGTGAACAATTAGTTTGTGTTCTCATCCTTTCATTGATTGTTATTTGTCACTTCTCTCACAGCGGACTCTACAGCCGTGGACATTTGCCAGCTTCCCAAAGAGGAAGGTACTTGTGCCAAATTTGTCCTCAAGTGGCACTTCGATGCCTCCAGCAAGAGCTGCACGCGCTTCTGGTATGGAGGCTGCGGTGGGAACCAGAACCGCTTTGACACGCATCAGCAGTGTGTTAAGGCTTGCGGAAAACCAGGTACATGTTTGGATTATAGTAACCTCTCATTATCACTGATCAGTTATTCTCAAATTAAATAGTTCTACACATTCCATCTGGAAGAGTCTCCCATTAGTCGGTTTGTGGGTTCACACTGCTGGGAAATAACTGAATACAGTTACTCAAAGTTGAGGTACTTTTACTCGACTTGATTATTTCTGTTTCCTGCAACTATATACTTCATTACATTCATTTGACAGCTTTAGTTACTTCTCAGATTAAGGTTGTAGATCAAAACACAAGTAAATAACAGGTAATGTATAAATAGGCTTGTATGCCATTAGTTTATGTGGGCCTTACTTGGCCAGGCTATGGTGATAATGGTTATTCTGATGCCACCTGGTGGACGAAAGAAAACAGCAAAACCAGTCAAAATCAAATCAAAAAGACTGCCTGCTAAGATTAAGGTTACATGCAAACATTCAAAGCTAAACTCAAGGCTCCATTAAATAACAGAGAACATTTAGTTAACTTTGGTCTTCAGACTAAATATACTATCAAACGTTTTTAAATCAACTGTGTCATGTTATGACATGCTATGCTACGCTAACATAAGCAGTTATTTATTGGTAACGTTACAGAACATCAGAGTCACAGGTAGTTCTTCTAGGCTAACGTTATGTAATGTCCAATTTTTGTTTGAAAACAAATATCAAGATTCACCACTCACCAGATATTAATGATCGAGCAGGTTCCTGGTAAGCAGACACTAGCGAGTGATTTGATGAAACCAAAGCTACGTTCCTACCCTAGCCATATCCATTAAACCTCCTTCAGTCTGTCGCAAGGAAACGTTTCTGAACTCTGATGTCAAAACTTACAAAAATACAAAATATTGCTCTGAAATTAAGGGCAGCCTTTCATCTGAAGATGGAGGTTTGTGGTTGTCAGTCAGCATTAAAAACGTACAGTGACCTTTAGCTTCTACAGTGAGAAACTAGAGAATACAGTTACATTACTGTGAAGACAACAAGAATCATTTACAGTGTACTACATTAGCAAAGGATGTGAATACTTAAAAATAAAGACTTTAAAAAAAGCAATGAGATAACATGCATCAAAGACTACACCAAGTTTAAGTCTCCATAGCAACTCAGTCCAATGAAAAATAAAAAGATAGTTTGAGTCATTCAAAAGTGAAAATGTGTTAGAGATATAATGTTAACATGTAAAGAAGTCTCTTTGTTAAATGGCTAACCATGTGTTTCTTTTCCATTCATCACCAGCACCCCTCAACCAAGGAGTCATCGCTGCAATAAGAACATAGGACAAAGCATGGCCGGCTAGCCCCTCTGTTTAGGGGATTCTGAGGAGAATCATCCAAAATGGCCATACTGTAAGGATGTAATACCAAAGCAATGGTGGCTGCACTGGATTCCACAAAAAATGGACTTTATCCCCCAAATTCTTGAAGTAGTCCTTTTTTACAACAAGAAGGAAGGCAACACGATTTGCTGCATGATTAGTTTAAACCTTCTGGTGCTACAGAGTATGTTTGTTTTACCAAGGCAGTTGTTCAGTGCATACAGTTTTGTAATTAAGTAAGAAACATATATGAATATCTTGGACAGAGATAAGTAACACATCAGTACAAGCAGGACTGGCATTATTCAATGCAGTCATCTTTCTTTTATATTGGGTATTTTACGTTTCACATTCACATAGCAACATTGACTTTTATTGATTCATATTGTTTTAAAACACACTTGATCCCTGTGGAATCATTACTTCACTATTTTACAGTCACAGAATCCACAGCAATGTTTACACAAGTCTTGTATGGTGGTTTATGGTTTTATAATGACAATGACCAAACATTAATGTAATGTTAAGTGCACTTCTGGATCCACTGACTCAAACATTAAAGTTCCAGCTGTTGAGAAATGGAATGTACTTGTCAGGCTTTTACATTTTTTTATTTCATTTGTTTTTACTGAATGTGTGTTTCATGGGTACCGGGGTAAAAAAACACAGTTTAGACTTTCTAATATACATCAGCAACTCATTCTTTTCTTCCTTGTTTTGAATGAAGACCTAAACACAAGAAACAGTTACAGAGGAGAACAAACAATATTTGACATCCTTTAAAAGGTGTGTGTGTGTGTGTGTGTGTGTGTGTGTGTGTGTGTGTGTGTGTGTG